>NC_056618.1:32077945-32078859 GCF_018340385.1 Cyprinus carpio
TTCACTTTTTTTAGTATCGACTTGGTACCGAAGTACCGGGTCTTTTGACAACACTAATATATTTATATGTATTTATACTACGGGGCCGTTGAATGCTTGAATCTGATTGGCTGACGAACGTTCTGAGGTGTGCAATTATTTTCTGAGAGCTCTCGCTCTCTTTCTGATAACTTCATTAATAACTGCATTAGAATGCTATCAACGTCTCAAGCCTCCGTTACCAGTTTAAAACGATGTTTTGGAACTAGCAAAAGAGGCGTTGGATGAGATGCAGAAGAAATAATCCTGATGTTAATACAAAAACCGGACGAATCCCTTTAAATAAGTCATCGGATCGATGTCTTGAGGTGTGGTAACCGTAGTAAAAAGATAATCGAATAATTGACGACGGCCAGATTGAATTATATAGCAAAAATATGTACCTCGGGTGGCATGATGAATAATTCAAATGGCCCATCACATTTAGTCTGTACAGACGGTATTACTTAGGCTATATATTATTATTAGAAGTGGTTCACGCATTTGTCATGTGTCTTTTTGTTTAAGTCAAGATAATAGTTTTTTTTTTTTTTTGTCAAAAATATTTAAAGCACAATGACAATGCCATGAAGTATTTTTGACATAAGCTAATTTTATGGGTGCATATATGCAACTCGGTATTTCCGAGCTTTCTGAAACACGTCTCTATATGCTTGTGTGCATTTTGATTGTGTGCGAGAACAGCGCGTGAGTATCGAATTGAGCTCTCTTTCATTTCTTATTCTTGTGGTTTAAAATTGCTTGAACGTGTAAATTAGCAAATTAATCTGCGAATCACATTCGTGTCGAACAGTATAGGGTCTTGTGCGTATGTATCACTTTATCCCCTAATATGTGACAGATTAGAGCAGAAAAGATCTTTCATTTACTTATTT
>NC_056618.1:32079859-32147742 GCF_018340385.1 Cyprinus carpio
GGTAACTCCCAAAGAATTTGCCACAGTAATGGATGCTATTCCTTCTGGGTTACTTATGCTTTTTAAAAACAATACTCTCTCTTTGGGTTCGTTGTCTCATCCTGAGCTTGTCAATACACCGATTGGCAAGATGTGTTTCACTGAAAAAAAAGGAAGAAATTATAAAGTAAGAGTTTTATTCCTTGAAAACCATTATTTCTGCCCCTCCCGCAATCTCATATTGGAATAGGCTTTTTGATAATTTAAACTGGAAAAATATATGGTCCATACAGCATAAATTTTTCCTGACAAACAAAGTAAAAGAAATATCTTTTAAATTAGTTCATAATATTTGCCCAGTCAAAAATTTCCTTCAGAAAAATTCAGATCTGATTTTGAAACTAATTTGCTCTTTCTATCAGAATGACACTGAAACTCTTCTTCACTTGTTTTGGTCGATGCAGTTACACTCCAGAAACTTTGGAAAGATGTTAGTTGGTTTATCTCAAGAGATATCTTACAAAGAATTTTATGAATCCCAAATTGGTATATTTGGATTTTTTTAGGCGGATTCTAATGCCTGCTTTATAATAAATCTGGTATTTCCTGTGCAAGATTTTATATTCATAAATGTAAATTCTCAAACTGTAAAACCAATTCATTTAGTATTTATTTTTGCATAAGATAAAACATTATTTAAATACAATCTCATCTCATCTCTTAACCCAAAAGCGATCAGAGACATAAAATTTGCGACTTATGGACTCTTTGCCTTGTTAAAATGTTTTAGATTTTTTCTTTCACATATGGAAGTAATGCCCTCTTTCTGTATCATACTTTGTTTTTTTTGAGTAATATTTATTTTATTTATTTATTTTAAACACTTTTTTTTTGTATTATATTTGTTGTAATGTTCTCTGTCTCTGTTTTTGTTATTTATAGAAAATTATTATTTTGTTCTAACTTTTTAAATAAAATAAAAAAAAATAAAAAAAAATATATGACTGACTGCATATATCTACTATCTGTAAAATATTTTGATGTTGATGCAATTTGCTCCTTTTGTGTTCTTGTTGGAAAAACAGCTGCCCTTTTTATTGTGATTGTATTATAGCAATACATTTTGTGTTAAGTTTTTATATTTTTTAACTCTACTGAAATGACCTCCCAGTAACTCCACAGCCCTACCTAGTCTGGCGGTTTTCCTCACGTTTGCAATTTTTGTAATATCTGCAAAGGGAGGCGTTTAGTCAACTGAAAGCTTGATCTAGCCTTTGGAAGACTATTGATTTTACACTTGAAAAATGTAAGTATTACTACCACACTTAAATTAGATTACACTCAAGAAAGCATTTCTAGCCCCACTAACATATCAACAATAATGAAGTAAATGGTAGTGACTAATAATTATATATATTTTATAAAACAAACTAATTGTAATTAGTTTTTTTTCATATACCATAGCTATGCGCTGACTTCACACTAGACAAAATGCTGCCAAGGTAGAAGACATGAAATATTCAGTCAAGTAATGAAAGAAAGAATGCATGTGTAAATGAAACAATTGGAGGCTATAATTTTATTTTACTGACAACAACAGGAGACATGAATAAATAAGTACAAAAGATTAAATAAAACTAACCATGCAATAATAAATACAAGGCAACAACACATGGAAACAAAGCTTTATTCAATCATTGTTCTGTTTTTGAGAAGTTTTAGGCGGTGAACCCATCCGTCCATCCGCGTCCCTCACTGCTGCAGTCAGACTGAATCCTGATCATGGATGAGACAGAGACGCCGAGGCTGTCATGTCTGAGTGCTGAGAGGGATGAAGACCATGATGAACACCTAGCCACATAATCCTGAACAAGAGCAGGAAGGACCAAAAACATTGCCAGGACAATCTGACTGCTACTTTCATCTTACTCAGAACATCTGTGTGCTGCTCTCCATGAGGCACCCACTACCTGTGGGGAAACATTTACACAGAGTAAAACAGAGTACAAACTTTATATCTCATGATGCTCAGCATGCTGGCTATTGCTTATTGTATGGCCTAAGATTTGGCTACTGTGAGTGTCGTAGGGAAGTCATGGCCTAGTGGATTTGGAGAGTTTGACTCCTAAACCATAAGGTTGGTGGTTCGAGTCTTGGGTCGACAACTCCGCGACTGAGGTGCCCTTGAGCAAGGCACCGCAGACCCCAACTGCTCCCGGGCGGCCGCAGCATAAGTGGCTCCCACAGCTCCGGGTGTGTGTTCACGGTTTCTTTTGTGGGGGTGCACTTTGGATTGGAGTTAAATACAGAGCATAGATTTCTGAGTATAGGTCATCATACTTGGATGTATATACACGTTCACTTTCACCTTCACTTTTTAAATTTAATTTCATATTTACAGTTGCATGCTATTATTTTGATAAAGCTTCATTACTTCTGTGGTGTACGTAGACTGGAATGGTCAGCAGAAGGTTGCTGGACCAATCCTCCGCAAGTCTATCCACTTTGTTGTGTCTGTTACTCCAGGTGGCTCAAGCGGAGTTGAGGTCCTGTAATAAAAGACACCTGTAAGTCACTTCAGATAAAAGTGTCAATGGAAGTAGATACATGTAAATGTGGTTTTTTGTAAATGCTTTTTGTGTCTTAGGCACAAATGCTCAATAAAGACTGCTTATTTCTTAAAGTTTTTCTTCAAGGTACTACTATAATATAAATGCATGCATATATTTCATACAAAGTTTCTATTTGACATTTCAAGATCCTACAAAGATGCTGGAAACACAAAACAAAACCAGTCATTTTAACAGCACAAATGTCATTTCATTTCTGTATTAGAAGTAACAAAATGATCTTACTTTATATTTTGGTTTCAGGTTTTCCTTTCTTCACAAATTCCGCCGTCACCTGCTCCACCGCAAAAGCTCTGCATCTAATGTACAGCAATTAAGATTCAGAAAAGTGCTGTAATAACTCTGTTTGAAATTACAATAATTAAAATACGGTATGGGTGCTGGGAGCGGTCAAAATTGATGTAAAGAAGCTGACATAACGGCGTTTCCTTTATACTTTTGCTGATATTTTCAATAGTTCACAGGTGACCCCCCCAAAAAAATCTGCATAAAACGTAATTTAACCCTAAAAAGAACTTAAAGGTACATCAGAATATTTATTTATTGCTATTTTATGTCATGATATAAATAATACAATTTCATTTTTTTTTTCAAATGACTTGAACATTAAATTAATGTTTGTGATTACATTGTTTTTTGTACATTAACATACATTTATTAATATACATCATATATATATATATATATATATACATTGATAAATTATGTATTGCGTGTGTGTTGTTTGTGTGTGTATACCTTTCAACTAATAGTGACCCTGACTATTGCTGTATTCATTTTCAAGTTAAAATCTATTATAATTTCTGTACAATTTAAAGAAAAATCAACAAAACTCAATGTGTATTCTCCTCTTATCTCATAAAAAGAAAGCACTTACTCGTAAAAAGCTTTCCTTAAAGGTTTACTCATTTTTCCAATTGATTACTTTTTAACGTTGACCTAGAATAATATTACTGAATTATCATTTACTGTATAGTTTTGGAGAAGAGTGTAATGGCAAAGTCACTCCAAAAAAAGTACATTCTAGCAGGTTGCACCATTACCCATTTTCCAAGCACACATAAAAATCTTTGCTTTATAGGTTTGCTCATTCTTTCCAGTTGATTCCTGTTCTTAGTGATCCACAGTTATTATAGCCATTAAGTTTCAAATATTTTTACTGCTTGGATTTTGGAAAAATTAATGGAAAATTGACTCCAAAAACAAAGTGCATTCTAGCAGTTGGACTATTCCCATTTTTCACATTTAGAAAGTATTTATTTCATGTTTTGTGACAGTTTGTATTCAGAAGTTTAAGAATGCGTATTTTAAGTATGAATTTTTTTGTGGCCCCATTTTTGGCATCATGTTCGGGGAAACAACATAATTGTTTCATAATACCATTATAAGCATTGACATTTGTGTCAATAATCTTCAAGCACAGGTGACTCAGCGTGGTGGGAGAGAGGGGAGGCAAAATTCTGCTTAGGGCCCCCCAAAGAGGCTCGGGGCGGCACTGCACGTGTCTCATCTGTCCCTGTAACATCAGACAAAGTCAGTCTCCTCTGCTTGATTTATCTATGATGTCTGCATTAACATGTTAAGGGTAGATGCTGATGTGTTCACTCACATTTTATTCAACACAAATGTTCCTCAATTTATCAAAAGCAATACCCCTAATGAGTCAAAGATATAAGAAAAAAAGTTAACTATATGTTTTTACTCTATGTAGATTTGTTTGACCACGTGCACTTACATTCATCTAAGCAGTGTTGACAGTGAAATTTCCTACACAATAGCACACATACATCTCTCCTCTCAGATGTCTGTTCATGTTGTGATCAATGCTCATCTGCAACAGGAACATCAGGGTCTCGACTATTTTCTGCAATTCTCCAGCTGTGGTCCTCGGAGAGTCTTTGCTTACCTCAAACTGACCTCCTCACACCCCGTGCATTTGGGACGATATAGACACACGTCCTCTTCCAGGCAGTTTAAGTAACATTTTCTGTTGATTGGAAATTCTTAAATATTGCCCTGAGTGGTGGAAATGGGAATTTTCACTGCTCTAGCTCTTTCTTATAGCCATTTTCACTAATTTGTGAGAAGCTCAATTTATCTTTACTGCACATCAGAAATATATTGTTTAGTTTTTCTCATTGTGATGGATGGATTAAGAAGGGCATTTTAGGCTTTGTTTTCCCCCCTATTTATATTTCTGTGAAACAGGGTAAGCAATGGCTGGATAATTTCATGTTCATAATCACCCTAGGAGTACTCAAAATTGTGAATATGAATGTTATTTTACTCATAAGAATTTCTAGAGGTGTCCTTAATTTATGGCCAATGTGTATTAGAGAAAAAAAACATTTATTTCATAATGATATTTCCCCCCATTTTAAATTCTTATTATCAATAAAAGTTTAGATTTTTTGTGATTTTTTTAAATAAAAAAGATCAAAAGGTTAACAATACAGATTAATTTTCACAGCTTTCTTTGATCATATTTACCAAGGGAGTGACCTTATTTTTTGGGCATGACTGTATATATAATGTGTTTTTAGGTCAGATAGCAAATGTTGCCATTCTTCTGGAAAGCTGCTGGTCTTTAAAGAAGTCATCAATCAGATTTATTGAATACAGTTTTTGAATGCCAGTACCAAATTAGGTAGATTTATCTTTTTATTCAGTTACTAAATCCCAGCTTTGATTAAGCTTGTTTTTACTTATTTTCCCCAATTATTAATAAAGAAGTTTACTTTTAACAAGAAACATTTTCAGATAATCCAGCCAATTAGCACCAGAGGGAATCTATATATACGCGCTTTTCTCCACCTCCGATTCCCAGGTGACAGCGGATATGATAATACTTATTCTATCTATTATATATACATATGGTACCTCATGAATTGCTGTATAGTTCAGCTAACAAAATAACCGCTTCTCTTCCATAGTTACGCTTTTATTATCATGTTATGTTTCATTATTCTTTATTGTGTTTGAAACAAATAAAAACTGTACAATGTATTTAGAGAAAGTATTTTTTATTATATTTTTTACAGGATCCTCTGTTCCCCCAGAACCAACCATTCATCTCTGAAGGGACTGGCGAAAGGAAATATAGGCCCTTTTAGCTCCACAGAGGTGACAGTTTCCACATAATAAATGAAAAGGGTGTGGCAGAGGGATGATGATGGGGTATTGATATTTTCACTTTCAAGGGTAAATATCAATTTAATTGCGAACTGATCTCACCTTTAGTCAGAATTATAAGCTGAGATTAAATAAAATAAATAGTAGTTCATGTTTGTTTTGGGATAGTATTCCATGGGTCCTTTGTCCTGAACAGTTTAAGTAGTCCTCCAGATCCTTCCTTTTCTCAGGTTTTTTCCAGCATCTTTTGCATATTTAAACCCTTTCCAGCAATAAATGTATGATTTCAGATCTATTTTTTTTTTTTACACTTTCAAAGAATGATTGGGGACTCATACACAACTATTTCAAAAGGATGCTTAACACATTTATTGATTTTCAAGAAAGCAAAAGCATGATTTATTAAGAGAGACAGGGTGTGAACTACTTCGGTTGGATGATCAAGGAAAACTACAAAAAAAATTTTTTAAATCAGTATTAAAAAAAAAGTATGCATAGCTTCTGAAGGGCAATTACTAAATGAACCAGATATGATCTTTAAACAAAACAATCATCCCTGTACAAAATGCACACCCCAAGCTCTTAATGCATTGTGTTTCCTTCCTGGAGCATCAGTAAAATAATGTTTTTCACCTTTTATAATAGTTGTGTCACGGAGTCAACTTCAGTTTTTCCTCAGAGTAGAAGAAAATTATTAGTCATTGAAAATTGTATATAGAAATTATTAGTCATTGTTGGACCCAGGAGCCAAATATACAGAGAAGATGCTGGAAAGCATCTCAATTCGTATGTAACCACAGTTCCCTGAATAGAGAGCGAGATGCTCTTGATGGCGTCACGTGTAGAACACCTTTAAATTCATGAATGAATGTCTGAAACCCTATACCATCGCCAATTTTACTGGCCAAATGGCGCTTCAGCGCGGCCTTCGCATCGCGTGCGCATAGTATACCTGAGTGCAGCCAGCGATTTAGCTCAAGATTTCATGAACTGAAAAATGCTATCAAAGATGCGGAATGGCTGGGACGCAGCATCTGGGTCCTATTCGCTGGAACCGTGGTGCATCACGTAACCGAGATAGTCCTTTCATAGGTCACTTGTTCTGCAGTGTCGTATAGAGGAACCCTATGCCGCGCGGGGCGAAGTACCTGATAGTTGGGATCAAGGCTTATCTGCTCAAAGCGGAGAGAACCGGGAGCCAGGGCCATCCTCACATCCCAGACTATGAAACCCGGCAAAGAGGAGTGCTTTCGGTGAGGGACCATCCTGCCCCAGCACCGAGATATCATACATAGAAGATCCATGAGAGAAACTGCGATGAGCCACTGCTCCTGCGTGGAATGAGCTCTCTAATTCCTAAAGAGTGAAAGCTGATCTACGCCTCATAGGCTAAAAGATATAGTCTCCACCAGCCAATGGGACATAGATTTGCTTTGTGACAGCATGGCCTCTATTTTTCAATGTCAAACAGACAAACAGCTGATCAACATAAGTCTTCAGGCGCTCTGGCAGTGCAAGACTCAGAACTCCCTGGCCCCCACTCCAGCGGGTGGCTAAAGCTTACAAGACCACTTGCTGAAAGTGAAAGAAAGAGGTTCGAAAGCGACCTTAGGGACATAATTAGGCCTCATTCACTTGTAGTGCCTCACAAACCCTGGTTTCAAATCCATACCGCGAGGTGAGGCAAGAAGAGCCTACCGTCCCCAACTCTCATGAGGGAGGACCGAAGCCACAAGAGCTATCTTTAAAATTAGGATTTTTTTTTTTCATTTTTTTACAATTTCCAGAATTTCGAGCGAGGATGTTCTGATAGACCTTACGACACAATGAATAAATTCCTTGAAGGAACTTCGTGCAGGGCAGGAAGGAAAGGCCCTGCCCGTCACAAACCCCTGTATAAGCGAGAGACAGTGGATGATGGCCCACTGAAGTACCATCTATATATAAGTGGTTAGCTAAGTGGCTCCCACGTAAACTTAAGAGTGGCTGGTGTTACTTCATCAGAAAAGATGGTCTTGAAGAAACTCAGTACTGAAGCCTAGGGCAGTAAACTGGATCTAAATTATGAATTCCATCAGGCAGTAAACAGTTTCCATTTGAAAGCATAAAGCATCGTAGAAGCTGCTTTCGACTGAAGTATAGTCTCAGTGGTTTCCAACTGAAGGCAAGGACATAGCTCACTCCGGCTCAGAGCCCGCTAGCAGCTTCATAGATCTGGCCAGGGCCGTCATCCCTCATGCTTGCGATGAAGTCCTGCATCTGAGTGGATCTCCACGGAGGCCGTTACAGTTTAACCAGATCCATGGAAGCCAGGCTGTGCTTGGGCCGCCATGGAGCCGCCAGCGGCAGCTGCTCCGCACTGTCAGCCAAATTCCTGGATGCTTACTGCTGGAATTAGTGGTGGAGGAAAGCGTATAAGCTGGTCCTGGGCCCGATGCGTGACTAGCGCAACCAAGCCTAGGAAGATGGAGGCATGGAGAACCACGAAGCGGGCAATGCGTGATCGTGCTTTCGACCGAATGATCGCCCTTCTCAGTACTTGCCATGTAAGGCTACCGTTTGGGATACAGCCCCCATTCCGCTCTCCAAGCTCTGTCTGGGACATGAACCCTTAGATGCATGGCTGGCCGATCCAGCGGGTCAGAAATACTGGAGAGCTAGAAAAACTGCCAGCAATTCCAGCCTGTTTTATATGCCAGCCGCCATTGTGTTGGTGAACAAACAGTTCCCAACCAGTCAAAGACGCCGTCCATCATGCCAGTCTAGCGGGGAAGCAGATCCCAGCGAACTCCAGTTTGGAGAAGGAATTTGGCTGGCATCCATATTTTATAGAGCATAACACACCTCCGTGTCACGAAATATGCATTCGGAGAAAAACAGCAAGAATTAAAATGTTTGGCTTTTAAGTCCACCACTGAAAATGGCGCATGTGAAGCAAGCCCAGACGGATTCCTGAGGGATGCGCCATTAGACCAAAGTCCACAGAGGCTGGAAACTCACCATCACTCGCATGACCTGCTATGAAATGGGGCTGAGCCTTGTGAGAGACTGAGCAGCGGGGGAGAGATAGTCTTGTTGTCATTGCGCGAGAGTCAAGTCTATTCCCAGAAGGTTATCAGCTGGGGAGGAATTAAAACATCTTCTGGAAATCATTAAATGAAAGCTGGAAGCTATTTAGATGATTCAGCACAAGATCTGATGGGAGTGTGCTTGGAGTCCTCTTGATTAATACTAACACAGCAATTGTCCAGGCAATTTCAATATCACGAACGCCCTAAGATTTTCGCCAGGGGCCAGAACTGCGTCCATGCATTTGAAAATGTAATGAGCCAAGGCTAAGCTGGAAGTAGAACAACACCCGTATTGATAAGCTTTTCCTCTAAAAGCGAGATCTGAGGAACACCATGTCTCGCGATGATCTGAATATGAAAATGCCATCCTTCAGTCGATCATGACAAACCAACTGTTTGGATTGAATCTGAGACAGAATGGACTTTGCCATTAACATCTTAGGTTTTGCTTTCGTCCACAGTGCCGAGATTCAGAAGCTAAGTAAATCCACCGCCTTTTTTTTACACCGGCCAGCGGCTATGAAACCTACAAGCTCCATCTGAGAAGGGTGCGCTATAGCCCCTATTCCAGCGAGGTGCATCACCTGCCGCAGCACAGCTATTTCCTTTGGTTTAACAACCATGGGAAGATTTCCGTGGCAAAGGGCCGGGCCTTTCTGAACTAAAGATGGTGTATCCGTGTGGTGTCGCGTAACACCCCTTGAGTAGAAAATGCGGCAAAGCGATCACTTGCGGCCCGGAAAGCGTCAATGGTTCCAAGCCTCCATGCAGCATTCCCACGTACGTTAGTATCCCGAGCAGGAGAAGCTCACAGCGTCCATAAACAAAGAAGCAGCCATCAAAGTCACTACGTTTGTTGTGCCTAATCTTGGAAGCGTATCCACGGCGGTTAAATCAACCGAAATGAACGCTCAGGCCGCGCCGCACTAAGCTGAGATCCACGGCAGCTGTGTAGGCCGTCCATAAATCGGCGATCTTAGTCAGCCTCTTGTGCCGTTCCTCAAACTCCACAGAAGGCTAAGATCGTGCAGGAAGTGTCAGGGGAAAACCGTGATAGTTGATCAGCGTGCTAAATGGCCTTTTGCTCTGAGACAGTCAATGCTAAGTGATAGGGGACTGCAGTGGTTTCGCTCCAACCCTAATTAAACAGACCTGAAGCTAATCAAGGTCTTCAGGATTACTAGAAGTCTACAGGCAGGTGAGTTTGATCAGGGTTGGAGCAGATCTCTGCAGGACAGTAGCCCTCCAGGACCGAGTTTGCCCATCTCTGTGCTGGGGGTATGTAAACTTATGAGCATAACAGTATCTTCTGTAGTTTCTGAAAGGCAGAATTAAATGAGAAAAAAAATAAAAAATACACATGGCATGGTCCTGATGGTGCCATTACAGTTTGCGAATATGTGTAGTAATGTGACTGTCTGATTGAGAGACCAGTAATCACTGTCTGGCTCAAGTGTCCATTACAAGTGTATTCAGTATTGTGTTGTCTTTTATGGTTGGTATACATTTTTTTATTGTTTCTTTTCGAAATTATCATTATTTTTTTTTTTATCTGTTGTAGTTGCTTTAAGTGTGTGTTTTTACAAAATGTTAAAATATGTTTTCTCAAATAAATGATGTTGCAGTCCCCTGCGGTTCCGTTTTCTTGACTGTTTGCAGTCTTGTTAAATGTTGCTATCTTGTGAAAAATAAAATTGATTTTGTTGTTGCTTGCTCTGTTTGGCGGTTTTATAAAGCGTATATGATACGGTACATTTTTGTATAGAAGGCCCGTATTTAAAACATTAAGTGTGCAGTAATTTATAGACGTTTACTGAGACATGAGTGTCCGTTTACAGAGATGTAACTGCTTGTACCCTGGATTTTGCGGAGACTTTACTTCTCATGCACAGGGATGTACGTGGATTTACCGGTGAGTGAATAAACATTTTCGTCCGTGTCTGGGGGTTTATCGCGTTAGTGAGCGGACTGGAAACTGCCGCCACAAACACAGTCCGTTTTCTGACAGTGTCCATGAAGTAGAAACGCCAGAGCACATAGACAGTAAACTGCGTAAACGATCTCATCACGGTTTTGTGCGCTGACGTGAACAGTCCGGAAACGCAACCTTTTCATGTCCGTGCCTATTCAAGTCATATTAATAAAACAACTTTGAAATGAGTGCAGTTAACAAGAAACTTGGATACTTACAGAACTTACTGAACATATTAAAGTATTAGACAACCATTTAAGTATCAGTGCTTGAAAATATGATTTCCCTTTTAAAATATGGTCCAGGTGTGAGTGTTTTTTCATCACCTCTGTCCCTCAGCTGGGAACTCAAGGGACACTGGACCTCTGCTGCCCACTATGGGCCTTATGGAACTTTCCCCGCAGAAGGAGGAACTCTGGGATATGTAATCTTTAAACTTTCCATCTAAAATATAATAAGGTCAATGTACTAGCTTATAAAAATGCTTTCTAATAATTCTGAAAGAAACAGTTTCAAAAAAAAATCTCGCGTAGCCTCATGTCACTCCAAGCCAACATGTGTTTTTTTTTTGTTGTTGTTTGTTTTCGCTTGAACACAAAAACAGAGATTTTTTTTTTAATGTCCAAGTTTATTATTTATATTATACCATACACAAAATTCCTAAAGGCTATTCACACTGTCAACATTCAAAAGCAGTAGCCAAAAAACACAACTTGTGAAGTAATGAAGTGGGAGGGCTGAACATTACTTACCATGATAGTAAACTGTCAAAGACTTTTGACTGAATCTGTGACTTAACTGTTGTTTTAGCCACTGATGGGCTTGGATGTAAATTTTACCCAAGCTAGCACTGTTTGCTTATATTTAAAAAATCAAGTAATTTTCCACACTACAAAGAGAGAAACAGAAATACATTGAGTAATACAAATAAATGCAATGTCCTTATAAAAAAGAAACAGTGTTAGTTATGAACAATCACACCTTAACACAGGACCAGTGTCAGCAGTTCATCTTGATCAGTGTGGATTTGGACTATACAAAACAGAATGACAGAGCACATAACAGACAGACATCACATACATACATACATACATACATACACATATATTACAGTCAAACCCAGAAATTATATACAGAAGTAGTTTGATATTTTTGGTATATTTTTACTAGTGGGTGCAGGGACACTATAGTTCACTTATGTAAGGAGGGATAGCAAAAATAAAGTAAACTTCTTGACATAATTATACCCCAAAAATTCATTCTGCATACAGAGGACTACCAGTAAAATTTATAAAATAAAATTATTCAGACACTTTGAATTGACCATGTTTTGCATAAGTGTTATCTGACATAATTAAGATTAATATTTTTTTTGGACACAGTTTAATTAACAGAGATACTTTGTCATTTTTAGCCACCATTTGTTTTAAACTATAATAGTGAATAAACTGAATTAATGAATGAAAATGTATAAGGTCTGGAATAAAATTTTGGTTTTGATCTGTGTATATATATATATATACTCCTATATATATATACCATATATATAAGAACTCTCTCTAAAAACCACATACTCATTGCAAAGACTAATAAATATAAATTTCATTATATGACAGCGCAACAAGTACATCACATAAAAGTTCATTATTTTCCATAATGTAATGATAAAAAATTAAACTTTCATATATTTTTAAATTCATTGCACACCAACTGAAATATTTCAGGTCTTTTATTGTTTTAAATACTGATGATTTTTGGCATACAGCTCATGAGAAACCCAAAAATTCCTATCTAAAAAATTAGCATATTTCATCCGACCAATAAAAGAAAAGTGTTTTTAATACAAAAAAAAGTCAACCTTCAAATAATTATGTTCAGTTATGCACTCAATGCTTGGTCGGGGAATCCTTTTGCAGAAATGACTGCTTCAATGCGGCGTGGCATGGAGGCAATCAGCCTGTGGCACTGCTGAAAGTGTTATGGAGGCCCAGGATGCTTCGATGGCGGCCTTAAAGCTCATCCAGAGTGTTGGGTCTTGCGTCTCTCAGCTTTCTCTTCACAATG
This sequence comes from Cyprinus carpio, assembly GCF_018340385.1. Taxonomy (NCBI): domain Eukaryota; kingdom Metazoa; phylum Chordata; class Actinopteri; order Cypriniformes; family Cyprinidae; genus Cyprinus; species Cyprinus carpio. The sequence continues at coordinate 32,092,708 of NC_056618.1, forward strand.
ATCTCTGGATGATATTATGCTTGCCTGTAGTCGAGGATAACTTCCATCTTTGCAATTTTTCTTGAGAACTCATTATGATATTGCTCCACTATTTTTGTCCCCCCAACCTTTTTGGAATGTGTAGCTCTCATGAAATCCAAACATGAGCCAATAATTCTGGCATACATTTCATAAATGTTCACTGTCAACATGAAAACTATGTTATCTATTATTCTATTGTGGATTAAAATATAGTTATGAGATTTGTAAATTATTCAATCCTTTTTTACTCACATTTGTACAGCGTCCCAACTTTTTTGGAATCGGGTTTGTAATATACGATTAGTTTTGGACATTTTGGACTATTCAGATCTGATTAATGATAATTGTTTTTTTATTATTTTTTAGACTTTTGTAAAGCATTTAGTTTTGTAGATTTTTAGTTTATCCTTGATACTCTAAAGAAATTTGATTTTGGAATTTTTTTTTTTCTACAGCAATCAAAACCCTTTACAGAAATGGCAACTGTTCTATAAAGTTATTTAATGGTACTTCCCCTAGATTTAATATTTCCAAAGGAATTAGGCAGGGGTGCCCAGTATCTCCACACCTCTTTTTGTTAGTAAGTCAGCTTCGTTCCTCTCATATTATATCAAGCCCACTGAGAGGTGTCACTGTTGATAGAGAGATAAAAATGACACCATTAGCCGATGACACTACTGTCTTTATTCAAAATGAGAGTCAGATTTCTGTGGCAACTGATCTAATTGGTGAATTTTCAAGAGCATCTGGGGTATACTTAAATTTGGCTAAATGTGAGCTTATGGCCATAAAGGAATGTCTCGAAACTAGCTATAATGGTATTCCCTTAAAGAATGAGGTTCAATATATTGGAATATTGATAACCAAAGACCAGAAAAGAAGGTGCTTGCTAAATTTTAGTCCTATTATTGAAAAAACAAAAGTTAAATCATTGGCTAATAAGAGACCTCTCTTTAAGGGGTAGAGTTTTAATTACAAAGGCAGAGGGTATTTCTAGACTTATTTATGCAGCAATGGCTTTACATCTTGATAAAAAACTATGTAAAGAAATTGACAAAATATTGATTGACTTCATTTGGAAAAATAAAATACATTACATAAAGAAGACAGTTATTATGAATTCATATGAAAATGGTGGCTTAAATGTTTTGGACGTTGCTACATTAAATAACACATTTAAGGTTAATTTGGCTTAAACAAATTGTTAAAAATCCTAATTCCATTTGGTGTTTTATTCCCTCCCATATTCTATCAAAACTTGGTGGTATACTTTTTTTTTCTTAGCTGTAATTATAATATTGATAAAATACCAGGAAAACTAGCTGAAGTCATTTTTTTGTTGTTTTTTTTTCCACAAACACAATCTTTCCCCTCATAGGTGCTATATATGGAACAATAAGAATATATTATATAAACACAAATCGCTTTATCTGAAACACTGGTTTGATAATGGCATCATATTAGTGGATCAGTTATTTAATTTGAATGGTTTTCTTTTTACTTATGTTGAGTTTTTGGCACAGTATAAGATTCCTGTTACCCCAGGGGACTATGCCAAAGTCTTTTGGGGCTATTTCTCCTCAAGTTTGTATGTTATTTAGACATCAGACAAGAATTAACATCCAACAGTGGTCTCTGGCTTATATAATAAGTTCTTATAGAGGTAACATCTGTTTTTCTTTTAAATCACACAACAGTAAGAGCTTTATTTCAACGAGATATTGTGTCTTTGCCTTATGTTTATTCATAATGGAATCGCCTGACAGACAATATTGTTTGAAAAGGGTTTGGTTAATACCTAATCAATATTTAATTACAAACAAGGTTAAGGAAGTATCATTCAAAATTATACACAGGATTTACCCAGCCAAACATTATTTGGTAAAAATTTAAATCTGATATTGATTTAGTTGCTCTTTTTGTGTCAGTTGCCCTGAAACTGTGGTACATCTGTTTTGGCATTACCTTTTTGTAAAACTATTTTGGCAAAATGTATGTGATTTTATTGTACAAAATATTGATAATCATTTTGTTTTGTTATGGAAATATGTATTATTTGGTATATTGGAGAACAGCAAAGAAAAACACAGTCACATTTACATGATAAATCTTATTTTTTTTTACATGCAAAATTTCATATTCACAAATGTAAGTTCTCATGCAAAAACCTTGTTTTATTTATTTTAGGAAGGAAATTGAGTATTATATTGATACTATACGATTTTCTATGAAACAAATAGCAATTAAAACGGTGAAAGTTTGTAAGCGCTTTAATATTTTTATATAAATCTGTATTTGTATACAGCCCCTCTAGTGTGAAAGTTTATTTCATTTATAATGTTTGTCTTATACATGTAATTTTGATATTGTTAATAAAAAAAAAAAATAAAAAAAAGGTTTGAGCTTGAACTTGTTGCCCCTGTTGTAATATTATACAGGATTTCCGGTAGACTTGTGTGTCGCGTTCTTTAACGTTCTGCCTGGAAACAAAGATACCGTGCCGCGAGGGGTTGATGTTAGAAGAAAGCGTGGTTTTTTGTACTGTTACGAGAGTTTGTAAGGATTAATTTTAGGATGTATTCTCAAAGTTTTTAAAGTTCCCTGCATAGAATCTTTAAAATACGTCCGAGAGTTTTACACACCGGTCTGTTATTATGGCGACATTTCCACGCCCCTAAATGTGACGATAAACGAAGCAAACTGTGATTGGTTGTTGGACATGTCAGTCACACGGCTTCATGGGCGGGCCTTGGCTAATGAAAGCTGCCATAGATTCCAGACCGCCTTCAGCTACGAGAGACCACCTCATAAACAACACTGTGAGTACACAGACTGTGAGGAAAAATACATTCAGGGGTTATATAATAACTTTAAATAATAAAGAATGAAATTCAACATTAAGGGGAAACCTTTATGTTTTGTTTGACACTTAAATTCTCCCTCGTCAGGTGACTCATGAAAGTGAAACTATTACATCGGGGTCTGTTTTGTCGTATGAGGAAGCACTTACATTAAGAGAGAAAAACACAGTGAGTAACACGATTTATCAATCATCTTGATAGCCAAAAATCAATCCTGACAGATTTAAAGTGTAGTACAACAATAAGCAGTGTCAGATATTTTGAAAGTAGTTTAAATGACATTAGGAGATAAAACACAGTCTGTAAACGCCGATTACACTTTTTACTTTCATTTTAACACAGTGCTTGTCTGAATGTGTTTTGGTTGTTTAGAATAATCGATTTGGAGAAAATTAACTGAGATGATTCATAACTGACTCTAGATCAACATCTGGATCTGTTTTTAGATGAAACCATGGCCTCCAGAATGAATCTCTGAAGAACATGACACACAGATAAAGACAGTCAAGAGGTGAGAAAACCTGAAATGTATGGAGACCGATTAGTCTCAAATATAATTCACGAAACATTCACACATATGTAGTCAATTTCACATGCATGAAAACCCACCACGTACACACAGTAAAAAAATTCACGTGCGGAAAAAAAAAATATATAGTCACAAAAAGCAATTCACATACAAAATAAAATTATATATATTCATAAAATACATTTCCTCACAAATGCAAAACACACACCAGATATACAACTGTGCACAAAAACCTTTGAATGTTTAAAATAAAAATGAAAGGCAGTCTGAATGTACAAATCGTCATTTACTCACGTAATCCACCTCCGATTTGTGTGTGTGTGTGTTTTGAGACTTTCCTGGTAGAGCCTTCTTCCTACGCGGTCTGTCAGCACTTCTTTAGGGCCAATCAGATGCGAAGCTTACTCATTCAACCAATCATATCATAAGCCACTGAGACTGCATTCAAGGAGTACCCATTCTATAGCGACCTTTATGCTCATACTATTAATTAGAACGGAAATTAAGCCTTTATATCCGCAATCCCATAGGACAGTAAAAAGAAATGGACACAGCGCACCCAATTGGAACCTCAATTGAGACAAGTGAAGCCCATTTTTAGCGACATTTTTAAAGCACTTCCGCTTCCTGACGCCAAGACTCAAACTAAAGCTTGATGATCGCCACGCGAGCTGGATTCGGAGTAAATGACGATTTGTACATTCAGACACTCTCGGACATTTTAAACATTCAAAGGTTTTTGTGCACAGTTGTATATCTATTGAATTGTGTTTTGCATTTTGTGAAATGTATTTTCTGAATATATAATTTTATTTTATGCATGTGAATTAAGCTTTCAGAATATATATTTTTTTCACGACGGAATTTTTTTGTGTGTACGGAATTAGGTTTCTTCATGCATGTGAAATTGTTCACGCATGTGTGAATCGTGTTTTCTTAAATAATACTTTTAATCTTTTTAACTCTCATAACAACAGACTCCTCAAGAAAGAGATGAACATTGAAGGGGAGGTTGAAAAACAGTGAAGGTGTTATTTCTGTCAGAGCAGTAGTGCATTTTCAGAATACAGGTTCTGTATTGCTGTTAATTCAGTCTGGGGCAGAATGAGTCTCCTGAACCCAGCTGTGTGTCCATGAAGAGTGACTGGTCAATGAGTCCTCCAATTCATTTCAGCTCGGGAGACACATCTGCTGATCTGAGGTGTTGTTTAGTTTACAGACTAAGAAATATATATGATATTTATGATATTCATTAATTTACTGATGTGTTTTAAATACATTACTACATGTTTACAAAAGTATTCAATAATTGTTTAACTACAGTCAAAAACATAAAGGACCACAATCACATACAGCAAGAAGAACGTGAACTCCTTTTCAAGGTGTTTTGTGGTGTGTGTGTGTGGGTGTGGGGTGTGTGTGTGTGTCAACCAAAGTATTAAATAAAGTATTAACGTATAAGAAATGGGAGAAATCGGTGAAACTCACTCGCGGGAAGATGCTTTGGACTGGCATACCCACACGTAAGAGTTGTAGGCCCTAGAACGCGATCAATGTCACTAAGTAAGCAATGAATCATATTGTAACCTGCGTGGCACAAGAGTGACTCAATCTAACAAACAGCAATCCATCCCAAACTCTCTCTTTTAACCTCAGAATCGGGAACGCTGATGTGTGAGCATACAGTGCGAAGTTTTAGAGATCTGATATAATTCGAGTGATGGTTAGTATATTCTGCTTTAACTCTTGTGTAATTGATCCTTTGTTTCACCTTCTCTGTGGACTGAATGCAGGTTTTTGTTTGAATATTTTAAATATGCATTTTCAGGAGGATTGAGCACACATCATCTCTGAGGTTTAAAAAGCTTTAGAGACTACTGAGTCCGATTACCCAATGCTCTGAAAGAGACGTTAGGATGATTATGGTCATAGCAGAGTCCCGAGTGGGGGCTTCGGAAGATCACATGCTCATCGAGACGATGAACCAAAAGAACAACCTCGCTAACACCCTACGACCAGTAAGAGCTCTGATCACAGGATTGATAGCCTTGGTTTATTATCACCTGCTTCTTCATCACCTACTGTTCCGGACTGTCACGACACACTCTCTATCCACATATCAAAACGTAAAAATACATTTCTAACATGTTGCTTGCTCGCAGTACACATTATTTCCTTTGTCAGAACTGATGCCGTGTATCACAAACTCAATCCATAGCTACAGGATAATATCAGAGATCATTGAGCACTGTCCATCATGGAGAACTCAACACGTCTGAAGAGAATCTACACGAGCTCTACCCACAGAGGGATCAGTTGAGAGGCAATAAGTGAACCATGAGGTGAGACAGATTGAACGTGTCCAAGAGACCAGAGACCCGGAGACACCTAATCAACTGCATGACTCTTTTACACCTCACGCTGAGACAAGACACACCCATCATAACTGTGCCTAAAGGATCTCTGGAACGGAAAAACCGTCTCTGGTGCATAAGTTCATTCGGGACGGACTGCAAGGAAAAGCAATCAGGGCGTTCATTTCCTTTCCACTTCTTTCAGTGACGACTTGATACAGAAACAGCTCATCGTGTGATCTTCTAAACCACCTTCCACACGAAAACAAGAAGTAATCAGCCGATTTGAGAACTACAAGTCATGTTCTTTTGATGTCGATGAGTTCGACTCGGCGTCTGAGATTTCCAAAACAATCGAGCTTGTCCTGATGTGACAGAATCAGCTTCACATGATCTGCGCTACCACCTCTCAAGGGAACCTACTTCCTTCTGCTCTCCTCTGGATCACCTCTCTACCAACAGCAGCCCTCAGATCCCTCCTGATTGGTGTTACGGGACGCCAGGAGAGCATCGGGAGGAGGGCGAACGAGGGGGGGGAACGAAAGCCAAAACACCGGGGGAGGGAGGAGGGCAGGGGGAGGTGAAGACGAAGACCAAAGGACACAGAAAAAGAGGAACGAGTGACCTGCGGACGAGAGACAAGTGTGGTGTGATAAGACAGTTCTCCAGCGTGGTCAGTGGAGCGTGCCTTCAGGAACAGGGTTTGGACTCGATTTTACAAATATTGGTGGGATCATCATCAATCACTTAAAAGTTCATTCAGGGTTGTTGGAATACTAAGCTCCAAATAATTCACTTTCAACTCAATCTCAACTATACATATCATAGATCGTCTCTAACTAGCCAATACTAATCCTTTTTTCTTCCATAAATTATTAGACAAAATGTTTCGTAGTAAATCTGAGAAAAAGTAAAGATCTTTAGTTAGGCACTCGAGGAACAACAGATGCATGTAACATGTGACGACATTTATGGTTCTGCCTTTTTACTCATTTTTTTTTTTTCTCCCAGAAATTTTTTTAAAAAAAATATAAATATTTAACATGGAATGGTATCTTCTATATTTCATGACACTTGTGTTTGTACATCAGATATACATGTGCCGAAATCTTCAAAGAGAAACATTAACTATGTTTTTTAATCTTGACAACATTCAGTGCTTTCTTGAGTTAGCCAACTATTGTCTGTCCACATAAGACTGGACAGCCTCAAATCCTGTCTGATCACATGTTGGCAAAAAAAACAAAAATTAAATAAAATCAAGAAAAACTGCTTATAACACTAACAGTTTACACAACTATCCCAGAGAGTAATGACTCGCACTCCGCTTTGGGCAGCAAGTGAGACTGTCCCAGTTGGACATTAATTGTAATTTTTAAATAACTGTAACACTTTATTAACAAGTGTTTGTACAGCACGATAGTTGTCTTTGTTGACCAATCAGCCAAGATTGTTTGTCATGCCACCTACATGTGGATCAAATATTAACCATTTTCTATCGTGAAAAATAAACGCGCACGAAAAATCAAGGCAAACTCTGGTAGTGTTTGTGTGTGTGTGTATATATAATATATTAATATAGATATATGATATATATATAATATAAATCGATATAGATCTATATATATAATATATATAGATCTATAAGTAATATATAAATATAACTATTAGGATTATAGATTCTATTTTTTTCTGTTTTCATATTAAATCAGGAAAACAAATATCACAATGTACTCACGGTCTGTACTCTTTCCACTTAATAGCAGACGAATACAATAAAATACAAAATCTTCTTATGTGTTAGGTTAAGACCGTAGTTTGGGAATATTTTTGTTCTGTTTGTTGGGTGAAATCTGAAGTAATTTCAGTTTGAGTCTGAAGTCTATTTAAATGGGACTTGACTCTGAGTCACTCTCTGTGTCTGGTTTAATAATTGATATCTATAATATGTATTACATCTGTGTTTTTCAGCAATTATATTGGACACATGATTCAAGCTCTAATAACTCATTTTTAATCTTCTGTATATTCTCTGCAGTCTCTCCTACTGTTGTATTAGACAGAAAGGCTGTGCTGCTCTGAGTTCAGCTCTGAGATCAAACCCCTCACACCTGACAGAACAACTGAATCTGAACAATAATAAACCAGGAGACCCAGGAGTGAAGCTGCTCTCTGCGCTACTGGCGGATCCACACTGTAAAATGCAGAAACTACAGTGAGTCTCTTCACATCTCAGTAACTGTAAGGTTTAGAGTAAAAAGTAAAATCTCAGATGTGTGTTCTATAGAAGTGGATTTGTTTGCTGCCTTCTCACCCTCAGTTCAGACCCTTTAAACTCTCAAGCATTGAGACAAATTTGGGCAAAAACCCACCCAAAAACATAAAATAAAAAAAAATTAACTCCTTAATTTGTAATTAGTGGACTCCTTGATTTGTCCTTTGTGGGCACCCATAGGAAATGAATGGGAAATACACACAAACCCATGTACAAACCACTGAATGAACAAATAGCAGTGAGGATTTTATTTTTAATTTTGTCAAATAAAAACATTCAGTCACACAAAGAACTGAATGAGCCACTGAGCACACACACACACACACAAGACACATTTTAGGTCAAAAAACAAAACAAAACAAAAACATTAAAATAATACAGAATAAATATATAACTCATTGTTACGACCGCTAGGGGTCAGCCGTAACAGGAAAAGGAAGAGAGTCTCAGAACCAGAGAGATGTTGAATAAGAATTTATTAACAAGTTGGGGTTTAGCGTCGGGGCAGACAAGGCCAAAATAACAAACAAAAATTCTCTTTTTTAAACCCTCTACACTTACTAAATCAAAATTAAAGATATTTTTTGTTAACTAAATATAACATGTTCTTCTCATATAGCATTAAAACAAATTAATATAAGCTTTTAATTAATACAAGCAAAATTTTTTAATAATGAAAACTTGAAACAATATTTAAAACAATATTCAATACAATTGACAAAACATTTAGAAGAGATATATTCTGGGTAACAACACAAAATAATTACAATCGGTTATTACATAATCACAGTAAGATTTTTTAGGCTTGAATTAGAAAAAACAAGTAATAATGACACCCAATATTTGGAGTACAACTTTGACAGGGAAAAATATTAACTCCAATAACCGAGCACGAGACAAACTATCAAGAGTGGCGATGTTAACTGTTATTTTGTACATATACCCAACCCCCCCCACTCCTCCCTGGTGGCGTGTTTTCAAAGTGCCCGATGCATTCCTCAGTCCTAATTCAGTTCCTTGGGAAGGTGGTCATCACTGCATGTGACAAGAAAGAAAAAAAATAAGCACGATAAAAGGCTTTTTGGACAGCATCAAGTTTTACTTTAATTGGGTCATTGCGACGTAGTGTCTTTCTATTTGTCTTTGTGTAGGCTTGGTAAAATATAGAGTCTGATATATATAGTCTCAGTCATCTACAGATTTTGTGAAAATCTTTTTTTTTTCTGCCAATACAGATTGATGTCAGGCGGGGAAGGGGAATAAATCGTTAAGCCTAAAGACCTTGACCATAACTCTCGGAGCAATGTTACATTCAAACACACACACATACCTGTAATGAACCGAGAACAGAGTGGTCTTCTGCAGTGTACCACCCCCTTCATGTTAACAGTAAACATGAGACGTGTTTTGCAAAACCCGTAACCAAAAAACAGGGTTCACAACTGGGTACAAGGTACTGACTCAATTTTAAGCCAGATCTCTCTACTGAGCTAATATGTCCTAAACAATACGCACACCAACACACACAAAAAAATACAGAATTAGTCAACACTGTGCATACACAAGAAAACTGGTCTAGCTACTTTTATTCCTTTGTGTGTTGAATTATGGTGTTTTGTCTCTTGGTTTTGGTTTTGTTTGCATAGTTATTGCTGTGCTTCGTTCACTGTATAATTATCATAAACTTTATAGTGCATTTAAATCAAAGAACGTGGACACATCACTCCAGTTCTGAGCTTTTAGACTGCATTCCTGTCTGTAAAGAAGCATGTACGTCAACGTATATGCTAGATTTATAAAGACTGCAGTTTTAGGGCCTCTCGGCTCTGCTTTCTGTCCCCAGTGATTCCACTATTTATGCCTAATAATTTCAAAAGAATTATTAATCTCCCTTACATTGCACTTATTTCAGGGTGTTCAGAGGTATGTAAATGCATGTTGACCGGTGAATATGGACTGTGCCAACATTTTATAGGCTTTCCACAGTCGATATAAAAGCTTAATCAGAGGAGGCTCTTTGTGATTGTCATCGGGATATGAAGGACTTAAACCACATACCGCAAGTGCTTTTGAACCAATCCCTGCCTTTGAGATACTTCAATGGCGTACTCTAATACCCTCTATTGCTAAAATTTCACGGTCCCTACAAGATACAAATGTAGAATGGCAGCATGTCCAAGAGATAACACAGATACTTACAGAAAAACAAACATAAAAATGTCCTTATTTCTGTGTCTTCTGTCTGTTGATTGCCAGCGTCGTTGCTCAGGCGTCCTCTCCTCCTGTTGCTTTTGATCATGTGTTGCTCTTCAAAAAAGCTCATGCGCCTGCGGTATTGGGTTAATCGCGAGATCCTGGCCGAATTCTCTACCAACTTCCAGCTCGCGTTGGCAGTGGCCCGATGTCTCAGTATGGGCAAAAATTGCCATCTACAGGTGGGGATATGTAATTGCATGTTTATTTAACAAAGTAAAAAAAATCTAATCAGGAAATGTAAATGTGTGACAGCAAAAATAATGCAAATTAAAAACTTGCTAAAAAATTACCCTGGTTGTTATGATGTTCATGCATCCCACAAGCGTACATGTAAAATGTTTTTAGACTAGCTGGTTCAAAAAATAGGGCTATAGCCAAGTCACGCTGACATTAGACCACAGACTGGCCTTTTTTGATTTCACCCATACACAGCCTGTCCACCCAGGGATAAATCGTGGCTACAGATGTCACTTAAACAAATACCTCTATTGTCTAGACCAGTAGGTTTCCTAAAAGTGGGGTTTTGCAAAAAAAAATCCCTACATTTCAAAAGTTTCCATGTAGCATCACCTGGGGTACAGCTGCATGAAATCGTAGTAATACTTTTACAAATGTTACAGTCTCGTTGATCAAAATAAATTAAAGCTAGGTGACAGGTAAAGCGACTTCTTTCAGAAAAAAAAAACATTATTAATTTTTTTTACTGACGCTTTTAACGCTTAGTGTAAAACACAAATAATGTTTATATTATTATTATTTGTAGACATTAAGTATAAAAAAACAATTAGTTAGTGCTTGAGTTTTCCATAAAAGGCCTCATTTTCATGTCATGCAATTTTTTTTTTTTTTTTTTTTTTTTTTTTTACTCAACCATATGGCTGCAAATGTGGCTATTATAATAACTACTGTTTCTTTAATTCATGCTCAGATACACATTCGCCAGTAATGATCTAGTTTGGCTAAAATTTAGACTCTTTATGTATTGTACTCTGAGAAGTGGAACCGTGATTTTGCAGCACAAGTCATTTCCTGCTACTAATCCAACAGATCAACTGGACAAATTAACTCTTGACTACTGCGTCTAGTCAGGTGTGACACCTTTCATCTTTTTTAATGTACTCATTTTTACAGTCTCACCGCTCCATCCAGCGCTTACATGTCTGTGCATTTCCTCCCTGCTAAAAAAAAAACCAGCGAAGACCTCTGCAGTTTTTTTTTTTTTTTTTTTTTTTTTTTTTTTTTTTTTTTTTTTTTCTTTTGATAAAGGTCAGCTTTACACACAGAAGACCACATCTTGACTGAAAACATATAATCGATGGAGCGACTCAATGCAAATGACTCTCTTAACGCCATATAATATGCATCCATATCTAATTTCAAAGCTTGTCCCTGGTTTTTGAATATTTGGTTCTAAAGTTCTGAGGAAAATGCCATAAAACACAGATCATCATGTATCTTTTGCACAGCTCTGTGCATGTTGCTGCAAAGTCGCTTGTTTCACGTGACCAAGCATTATGACCGACTCCAGGGTCAAGGAACCATAGTGCTGACATTCTAAAAACGGATCGCACGCTTGTTGTTACTCACGGGCGGGGGGTGCAGCAGAAGATATGTTTCTGAACCAAACATTGAGGCAGGTGCTGAAGGATTTTGGAGTGTGGTGGATACTGCTGTAACCGACCCCGCCTGAGTTTGTAGAAAAGGTCTGATACAATGCAAAAAAGACCAGACGGCAGGATCGATAGAGGTGCTAATCATCAGACAGGTGTGTGGGAATTCAATTAGTAATTTTGTCCCAGACATTACGAGGGTGTACGGTTCACCCGCAGGGCCTAGATCATTTCAATCAAAAGTGGAAAAAATACGTACCATCACGCGCCGCACACACCGTAGAACAATAATTATTCAGCTGATTGACACAGAAGAAAGAATAGAAGCAAAATAATGCTTTACGAGGTAATTCGTTGTTTCTGGACACGTTTTGAGCGTCGTCGCGGTGACATTAGCAGATGAGCGTGTTTTGTAGTTGTTTTTCCTGTGGTGCAGCCGCTTCAGACCTACTCGACTGCTGGTTACTGATGCAGAAGGAAGATATCGAGTTCACCCAACATAGCTTGCACAAGTTTACTCGTTCGAGATGCAGAGGAGACGATGGAGAGATCAGAGAAAACTCGAGAACAGGTGGAGTTGCAAGATCGCAGCGGCGTGCACAATTGTAATCACTGCTTTTTGCACGTTAGAACAAGTAAAATAATAACTTTGTGTGCTTTGAGGATTCTGGGCATAAAATCGAGTTTTTTTGCTGTACATTTTCACCTTCGTTACGGGAGGGTTGTGGTTGTTATGGTTAGAATGTGGTCACTTTATGGTTTCCATTGTGACGCGTCATTGCTTGGCAAAAAATACAGGAGATATGAATTTTTGTCTCATATCGCTCCACCCTTATACAGAAGTCGTTACTGGAGTTTTAATTAAAGTGCCATTTAAATAGCATTAAAAAATGTAAACTGTTTACACTATTTTTATACCCTCCTATGTCAACAGATGTCACTCTAAACCCACCAAAATGTTAGTTTTTGGCTCTGGGAACTTCTGGAATGATTTGTTTTTACTGAAATAATGAAATATTACTATTAAATAAATAAATAAAAATCAATAAAATATTGTAATAAAATAAACTAAATAATTAAAAAAAAAAACCCAAAAAAAAATACATTTTTATTTTTTTATTTTATTGAAGACAGTGAGCGTTATATGACATTTATTGATACCAAAAATACCCAAGGACAAATTAAGGTGGCCTATCTGTATGTGTGAAGGAGGCTTGAGGGTTTTAAAATAAATGTTAAGAGAGATAATAAAATAAATGGTTAAGAAAATGAAATTTGCAATCTAATTTAATGGCAATAGTTTTTGATAGTAGTTCTTTTAATAAAACCCAGCATGTTAGTTTGTGTTATTTTCACTTTTTTATCAGAGCTTTGCTTTAATGAAGCTCAGCTCTTCATCGAGCTAGTAGAGATCTTTGCACGTGACTGCTAGAATCTAGAAGTGCTTCTCTCATTACTGCAGCACATCAGTATTATAGTACAATCAGGGATTGTATAAGACACGAGTCCCTCAGAGATTTCAAGACCAAATCACAGTATATTGAAATTAACAAACATTCCACAGGGATTATAGAAATATATAGAAAATAATATGAAGGTGGCAAGGATGAACCTTTTATCTCACACTCGAGGTTAAAGTTTTGCTCACCAGTATGAGCCTACAGGACCACAATATTGATACACAATATTTAAAATTAATAGTGCTAGTTTTTGCATAATATCTGAGTTACATGGATTGTTTAAACTATAAAACAACCACTTCAAGCAATGTTTTTGTACCATCTTATGCTTTGATAAAAAAATAATTACTTTTATTAACTGAGTACATTGCCAAATTGATGTATGAAACACAAAATACATGAAATATTTCATTATAAAGGAACAAGATTGTGAAAGATTCTTACACCTGCTTGCAAGATCTCATAGTAACTTAATATGACTTAACAGCATCTCAATTAAATTATAATTGTTTATATTTTGTGAGGATAGTTATATATTTTAAATATTGATGTTGTCATTTAAAAAATTGGTGATCATCTCTTTCTTCCTCCCCAACTCATTTCTCCTTTTCATATCTTCAGTTACTGAAATCTGTTGATTTGATTACTTTGACACAACACGGAAAACATTAACAAGACCTCTGATTTCAAATATAAGCCTTTTACATTTTACGGATCTTCATTTGTTCAAAGTCTGTAATCATTTTTAATTGTTAATTTTTACACTGAGTCCATCTTTCCAGAGAAAAGGGATCAGGAGTCAGAGAGGTATTCATACATCTTCGGTTCGAGTAAGGCAGAGAGCCCCATTTGTAACTACCACCCACCGTCCAAAATTTAATAATCAAATACAATCTATTATAAATTATATCTTAATTCAGTTGTGAGAGATAAAATTGAAGAGTGGATTTCTATGTTTTCCAAATACACCTGCCCTCTCAACCGCCCCACAATCTTAAACACCAGAGTAATATGTCATAGTGTATTACTGTAATGTTACTCTTACATATTTTAAGCATTTATTGGTACATGTATAGTTCTACACAAACTGTTTGAAGAATGAAAATTGACAACTAGTTCAGAGTACCAGGAATCATGTAGAGTAGAGTGCCATTTCAATTAGTTTCTTATCTTGTGGCTTGTGCTGGCACAGTTAAAATCTCTATAAGCACTGATCCTGGTGTATAGAAAAAGTATGCTCATACAAAACACACACACAAACACACTCTCACCCTCTAAAACTTAAACACAGCCTCAGAGATCATTCAGGTTCTTCACTCTCTGCAGGCTGGGTGGCTGCAGTCTTGGCGCGGAAGGCTGGTGCTGCTCTGATTTCATCTCTGACGATCAAAACCCCTGCACACCTGACAGAAAACGGATCTGAGCTGGAATACACCGGGACTCAAGAGTAAAGATGGTCATTCTGCTCTGTATTTTCTGGATTGTTGATCTTCACTGCGGTTGTAAACTTGGAGAAAAATTAGAGTGAGTTTTTTAGGTTTTCTGTTATGTATATTATGAACCCAACAAACTGTGTGGACACATACTGCCAAACAAAAAAACATTTAATGTTAGTGGATAGTTCACCCAAAAAATTCTGTCATCACTTTACTTTTCTTCAAAGCATTTTAAAACAGTATGACTTTTTTTGTGGAAAATAAAAGAAGATATTTAGATAAATGTTTTTGTCCACACAATGGAAAGCAATGGTGCCCAAACTTTGTTTGCCAACAATATTCAAAATATCATGTTTTGTGTTTCACAGAAGAAAGAAGCTCATACAGGTTATGAATGACATACAGGGAAGAAAATTATGACAATTTATATTTTTGGGTGAACGATTCCTTTAAAAATCAAAATGTAAATGATCAAATACAATGATTATACTGAATGTGCCCAAAACAAATGTATGTTTGTATATAGGGCTGCAACAAACGATTATTTTGATACTCGATTAATCTAACAATTATTAGAACGATTGATCGACTAATCGCAGATTATTTCACAGATTAATCAATAGAATTGTATTGATTATTCAGCTCTTGCAATTAGTTAAAATACTGTTATATCCCCCCCCCCCCCCCTTCAAAAAAAATAAAAAAAAATAAAAATGATATGGATCTGGATCTTTCTATTCATCAAAGAATTCTGAAAAATAAATAAATAAATAAATAAATAATAAATGTACTCAACTGTTTTAAAATATTGATGATAATAATAATAATAATAACAACAAATGTTTCTTGAGCAGCAAATCAGCATATTAGAATGATTTCTGAAGATCACGTGACACTGAAGACTGGAGAAAATTCAGCTTTAATCACAAGAATAAATTACATTTTAAAATATATTCAAATAGAAAGCAGTTATTTTAAATCATAAAAATAAATTACATATATTACTGTTTTTGCTATATTTTTTATCAAATAAGTGCAGGCTTGGTGAGCAGAAGAAACTTCTTTAAAAAAAAAAAAAAACCTTACCAATCTTAACGTTACCGTTCAAAAACTTTTGACTGGTAGAGTAATCTCTCTTAAAATACCTTACTGGGTTATGATAATCAAAACAGTCCTGAGCTAGATTAAGCTTTGATCTCTGCAAACCAAACTATCACTTTAATCAAATAATTAATAATAATGTTTAATACCGTAAAGCTGCTTGATTTAAGGTATTGCATAAAATACTATAGACGTGACGTGAATGCTTTACTGAGCTCGTGCAAACATCCACATCGTTGTAATAAGATGCATTTTTAACTGCTGCTTTCACACCGCTGTGATTTTTTGTTGTTGTTTATTTCGTATTGAGAGGAAAAGCGCGGCGCATCATATATTTGATATCCAAACGCCATTCGGTTCGGACTCGGATGGTTTGCTCTGAAGCCAGCGCTGAGCGCTGTCTCTTCTTCTCTTGAATTACATCCAGGAGGCTGAATTATAGTCTTGCGCTACAGCGCCACACACTGGTCAAACCGCATACTACAGGCTCTAAATTAGGTTCAAATAAATCAAACGACTACTCGACCACAAAAATATTTGTCGACATTTTTTTATTGTCGGCGTTGTCGATAATGTCGACTAATCGTTTCAGCCCTATTTGTATATACACTTATAGACCATTGAACAACAAAGTACATAAGTGTGAGCCAAAATTATATACATTTGCAGTAATTAAGTGGCCATAGCATTACATACAAAGCACTGTGTGTGTATATATATATATATATATATATATATATATATGCTGCATATAGAATTACAGTGTAATGAACATTGTCCTGTAAATTTAAGAGTAGTAAAATACTGGCGCTCAGCACATGTGTCTGTAGTTTACTGTAATATTACAGATCTTTATCCACTTTTACAGGTGTTACTGTAATACACTAAATTAAACATACAGATAAATAATTACAAAAATGACAGATTGACAATCTTTCTCCAATCCATGAATAACAGATTTACATGTACTCAATAACACCAAGACTAGACTATTTTAATTAGTTTGAAGAGTATTTATATAAGAGGAACAGCATTCATAAATGCTACTTTTCCGCGTGTCAGGTCTGCATCTCTCACTCTTAGATTCATCTTTGAGCAACTGATGTTATGTATTTATTATCTCTGAACTGGATTCTTATTGTTTAATTATGTAGTTAGCATGATACATTCTTACTTGACAAATAAAATATTATATTTGATTTACTCTGATCTCTCCTGAACTCATCATGACTAGTAGATCATGTGGAGGCTGATGTTTCCTCAAATCTGTGTCCAGGACAGAACAGACTAAAGGGTCACGGATGAATGGAGCAGCAGGAACATCATCAGAGACCTTTTGATTTCTGTCTGTACATCTGACTTAGCAAGTTGTGCTGAAGTGACTAACAAACTACACTTTTTGTTCTGAGCAAGCAGTAGACGAGTGATTTAAAGATATAAGTTAACCTTGCTCCTCTGACTAAGTTCAGATCGGAGGGTTTGTAAAAGTGAGATCCATGACCTCCGGTCGGCGTGAGACTCAAATGTGACAAAAAGGTCCCTGATGAATGAATAATTGAAAGTATTCACCTTATTCTTCAACACAGAAGTAAGTGATGGGTGAGACTTCTAGTTCATTAGCTGCTATAGCGAGAAAAATGAGAAGGAATTACAAAGTGCAAGTTAAACGAATACACTGCACTACAAACCAGTGTGTGCATAATTAAGATATTACATTAAATATAATATGGTTTAAAACACACACACACAATTTGTAATATCAAGCAGCAAAAGGAAGCTGTTTTGTACAGCTAAAAATAGCTGGAAGGAAATGAGATCAGCAAGACCCATAACATTTACAAATGGATAGGAAGTCCAGCATAATCAGATATCTCAATTCATTTTAACCAATATTTGTGATTAGTTACTAATTAGAAGCACATTCTAAATTTAATAATCACTTGAAAATTAGAGTCAGATTAAACATAGAGCTACAATAAAATTTAAACTCGAGTCAAATTAAGTGAACTTTTAAAGAAGCGCAAGTATAAATATATATCATTATTTATACTACGGTAATGTTACTTTATTTTAACATTATTCACCTATATAGTATTATAAACTAGTCAGCATCACAATCAGGAATCCATGGGGTAGAGGCATTTAAATTAATGTTTTAGCTGCTGGGAAAGGCAAGTTAAAATTCTCTATAGCACTGATGATGTTTGCTGTTTGTATAGAAAAAGTAGTGCTCATACAAACACACACACAAACACACTAGCTTACCCTAAAACTTTAACACGTCTCAGAGATCATTCATGTTCTTCGACGCTCTCTGCAGGCTGATTAAGTGCAGTATGTGAAGAGGAAGGGCTGTGCTGCTCTGATTTCAGCTTATGCATAAGATTGCAAACTCCTCACACCTGACAGAAGCTGAATCTGTTGTGGTAAATAAACCAGGAGGACTCAGGAAAAGAAGCTGCACTCTGCTCTACTGGAGGATCCACACTGTAAACTGAAGAAGAAACTATCACTGTAAGTTATGAGTCAGTGCTTTCATTTATTATCTTGTATTAAAGCCAGATCTTAGTGTATTTTCTCTTTCTCTTCCATTTGTACAGTATTTGACAGTGGAAACTCCACAAGCTCCAAATCAACTGAATCAAAACAACAGTCTTGAAACAAGATGTCACCTGGACAAATGCTGATATTGTAGTGAATTTGCTTTCATCATCTTAGGGAGGTGAAAAATAGTGGCAGTGATGGGTACATGTCAAATGTTGACGTTATGATTTTTAGATCACGTGTCTCTTAAGGTGTGGTTATGAGTACATCACATAAGAAAGATTGGTGGGGGAACTAAACTTGTAGAGCCTCTTTCGGTATCATTAACACAAGGAAGACACACAAGATTAATAAAATTAGTTGTATTAAGAATAGATAACAACTACTAAATAAAAAAAACATGAATGAAAAAGCAAAAAGTCATAAATAAGTTGAATAAAACTGCAAGTGATTACGTTCGAGTGTGGCTGTGGTCAGAGCTGTGTGACCATCCCTTTTTCCTCCTGTGAAACTATTTGCAATAGTCCAAACACACATTTAGAAAAGTGTCACTTAAGTTTTACCGGCTGTTGCATTTTCACTTTCCAAACCACAACCAGAATACTTTCGGCAATGTTATGAACACTTTAATCCAAACATGATGAAACATCTTTGTGTAAGCTGTTGCACTACACTACACTACTTTATATAATGGTACAATTACTCAATGATTTTTTTTTTAATGACATTGAGATTTTTTTTATTTGTATTATTATGATTTATTTATTTATTTTGAAAAATGTAACATAAATAGATTAAGAAAAACAAACAGTACAAATATTTTGAGCATCCCCTTATTCTTTTTCCTTTATTTTCTAATAATCCACAATTCTAAAGTTGGCAACCCTAAAGATGGGGTAAAATCTTTGAAAGTTCATAAAGCGTTATAGACACTGATTGGAAAGTCTAAACTGGAAAACAGAACTGGAATGGAAAAGTAAAGATGCTTCTCTTTGTTTGAAGGTAATGTCTGATGTGATACAAGGACTGGGTGTCTGCTGACACTGATAGACCCTGTTAGTTTTGGGGTACCCCCCTTTCCCCGTGGCTCTTGTCCACACACAGATGTTAGGTGGAGGGAGAGGGGACCCGACCTGCTTATGCTGAGAAGACCAGGGCCCGTATTTATCAAGCTTCTCAAAGTGCCATTTTAGTCTTAAGTGCTGAGAATTCATGAAATTTACTCCTACTTTTAAACTTAAGGATAAAATCAATTTATCAAATTTATTAAAGCTAAGAATCACTCTTACTCTCCCAGACAGCTCGAGAGCTCTCTCAAGTGTTTAGGAGGAGTTGCCAGTAGGGGCTTGTGATGACACGAGGAGACAGAGACGTGCACTAATCTTTCAGGAGAGGAAGAATGTTTTTGAATTGTTTGATGATGAGCAATTAATCAAACGGTTACATTTCCTCAGTTATTCAAACAGAAAACGAGCAAAGAACATTAACATCACCAAAGAACATCATAACAGACTTCAGTCTAGTGTGAGTATTATACTCTTTAAAAAACACTCCCATGTGAAGCTTACACTGTATGACAGATAAATCTCTTATTCATAACCACTTATTTACACTGCACACATCTGCTTTACGCCTCTGACCACGGACACCCCGGAGCTGATCGCAGACACTCTTGTCAGTACTTGTGTTTATATGTTACCACATTTCTGAAGCGTCCCATTAGTGGCTCTCCATGCTACATCACTGAAGATAGGCACCTAGTCTATTTTTGATGGATAATAATAATAATAATTTATAAATAATAATACATGATACTATCATCTATGGGCACAAAACTAAACTAAAGGTTGTGATGAGGCTTCATTTCCTTGCCATACTGTATTCTCTTGAAACATCTTTATTGTCAAATGTGTGTTGGATGTAAACTCCTCTTAAAAATATCACCATTCAATATGAATTTATCAGAGAATATTCTTAAATAATGAAATCTATCCAAGTGATGGTCTGTCCTCATCCAAAATCCCATGTGTGGCTCAGCAAAAGTGTTGTGAAGACTGACACTTAAGATTTAGTCCTACACTTCACTTAAATTATGACTGAGATGCTTGATAACTAACTTTTAAGCGCAGCTTTGAGCCAAGTTTTTTTTTTTTACTCTCAAGTCAATTCTTAGCAGTGTTATTGTGAGTAATTCTCAGAGGCTTGATAAATACGGGCACAGGTCTCTGTCATTGGAGGTGTTCTCCTCTGACTTGAGGACTTTGAGAGCTTTAAGAAGTAGGTGCTGGATCTCTGCTAAGTTCTCAGCATCCTTACTTTAGTTCTCTAGATTCTTACTTCTGTATGAAATACACTGTTTATAGCCATTCTCACAGCCATCTCTGCCCTTGCATCTGTCTTTGCTCTCTGTCTCCCCACTTGTCTGCTCTCCTTTCTGGGGTCATGCCTGTGACTGTTCGTATGTCTCCTGTAACCTGAGAACCTGGGGCTCTGGGTGCTCTGCTGGAGACCTGCTGGGAGGGACAAACATGTTCTGGGGAAGTTCTGACACTTCAGATTGAAGAGGCCGTCTTACTGTCCATTTCCTGATTCAAGCACAGATGTATCTGGCTCTCTGTCTTTCCTGTTTGTCTTGTCACTCTCCACTGTCCCAGGATCCCTACACTGCAAGAGCTGCCTCAGTTCTCCTGCAGACATACGGTCAACATCTACCAGAAGTATGAGTGGTTTCCTAACAGTGGGGTTATAGATTACTCAACAAACAAACTCTGACAAAAACATGACATCCTCCTCTGTGCTAGGGTCATCTCTGCCAGCAAAATACATTTTCCTTTGGTGTTCTTATTACTTTTAGTGGGATTCTTTGTGGGATTTTTTAAAATTCAGAAAGCTGAGGAGACGAGAGGCAGATGGGTTCAGATACAGAGTTGTACTTCTGGGTAGTTGGGGAAAGCTCCTGATTAGAGCTGGGTTTGAACAACCCAGCCTTGAAGAAGTTGTATATTCTGTCTCGCTATCTGTGTGTGTGTGTGTGTGTGTGTGTTTAGTATCTGTCTGTGCAGGACCATGTCTTCTCGGGAGGTTCGTAAATGGCACCCAGGACGTGAAGGCTCATCTGGACATCTTCTGTCACCCTGATGCATGGGTAGCAGAAATACATCTTGGCTGACACGTTGAGAGTGAACTTATATAATAATAATAATAATAATAATAATAATGGAAATGATTTCATCTTGATTTCCTCTGCTTGTGAAACACTAGTCTGTATGGAGCAGCATGTGTGGATCACTGCAGACATCTACTGGACAATTCATGAAAATGTTTTCCCCAGAATAAATAACATAAAATGTGTTCATGTAAATCATGAATACACATGAAGAACTGCACGTATACAATCAAAATGTGAGTTTAAAAAGCATTGCTTTGCATGACTTTATAGTTTTAACACTTCTGTTAAAAAGTTGAATACTTCTAAACCATCAGTTGGCTTGAAGGTAACACTTTGAATGTTTGCTGCATCTCCAGCACTGACACGTGTTCACAGACATTACAGAGATTATTAACTGTTCACTAGCATCTTTTTTCTTCTTCAAATATTAGAATACCAGGGAAAATTATCCGTTATTAGATATTAAAAAGCTGAGTTCTTTTCACACTTTTAAATGTTGTGACTTTTCCTTTGCTAATCAGCTAAACTAGAAGTTCTCTGTCCATCGAGGTACACATTCCTGAAGTTCAGCTTCAATCTTGATCAAATCACCTGCCAGTAACTTTTCTAGTAACTTGAAGACCTTGATTAGCTTCTTCAGGTGTGTGTTTGATTAGGGTTGAGCTAAACCTTGAGGCCAGGCTTGGAGTAGAACCCTGAGCTAAACCCTCTATAGACTCCAATTACTTACTTTCATATTTATTTTTTTAAATATATTTTCATATGTTTTTTTTTTTTTTTTTAAATAATGACAGGAACATAACTTGGTACTTTTGGACAATCTCTTTGTACAACTCACACCCCAAAGGTTACACACAACACATAGTAATAATAATAATACACACAATAATAAAAGATCCAAAGTACACTGTATAATTTATGACGCTAGAGCAAACCGCAAAGCGCCTCATTAACTCAGTTCCCTTTGTTTGCTCTGTATATAAACTGAGCCTCTGTTCATCCTCATTTGCAGAGTGTGGTGTTGTTCTGTAGTGTTCATTATTAAAACAGTTTCGTTATGCTCTCACTTTGTTATTGTGTGTTTTCATTGACTGCCACATTTCATAACAAAGAGCTTGTAGAAAAGAAATATGTTCCCAGTCTTTTTATACAAGTATACACACATACATATATTGTGCCATATACTTTTATATAGATACATTGTAACCCACCAAAATAGGTTACAAGATCAGATCCAAACACACAGTCAGGTGTCCAATCCAGCCCAAGGCCCCTGACCTAAATTAATGTGTTTATTAAGTCATCATTAGATTGGCTACAAGTAGGGCTGTGAATCTTTGAGTAGGCAGCGACTGACCCATCTACGATTCTTAGGTTTTCGATTTGATTCAAGAACGATTTTTGCAAATTTAGAACGATTCGATTTGATCTCGGGATCTGATTCACAATTAAATTAGATTCGACATAACGACTCACCCTGCACCTTAAGTGCATTCACAGTATTATTTAAATGCTTCCTCTAAAATCGTTCAGTGCTTAGTCAGGGGGCAAATTACACAGCAGCCTTTATGGCCATAGGTTAGGAAAAAAAAAAAAAAAAACTTTTGTCCATCGTTAGATGCTAGTTTAATGATGCTATGGCATGACATGGCATAATGCAGTGAATATTTACTCAGTCACAATCTTCACAGTTACACCGTGATAATGACTGTGTAAATAGCAGAGCTTATCCACCTTGTTTTCAACGTGAAAGTGAGCAATTCTCTTTAAATATGAGGCTTAGCACCACAAATGTGCTTTCAATCAAATGCAGCAAGTCCCATCTTGTGCCTCAATTATTGACTGTATTTACTGTAAAATTTGTGAAACCCATTCCCCCAGTGTTGATAGGCCTATGATAATATTGCTGAAGTGTTCCTTTTGCTGGATAGAACAACTGTTTTGTACACTTGTTCAAGACATTTTCTACTTTCCACACTGGACTTACTGTTTATAGCTAAAAACATACTGTTTTTTTGTCTATTGTGACATCTGGGTGAAAACAAAATATGTCTAAGAAAATGCTTAAATGCCAAATATGTACACAATCTGTATCAACTGTAGCTAATACTTGCCTGTTATCATTATGCCACGTATATTAAAAATCTGTTTAGAATTCTTGTGTGCAGTTAATAATAATAAAGAGGAGCATCACACAGCTGGTGAGGAAGACTGGTTCTGTGGTTGGCAGTAGAAGAACTGACCCGTCACACATTAGTGTCAGAGAAGGACTCTTTATAAAAACTGCTATCCTTTTTATGGACAATGTCCATCACTTCTGAAAAACAAAAAGAGCTAATACTGTATAACCAAACTGAAGCTCAATCCTAATAAATGAAGTGAAGCTTGTGGAAGTTAATAAGTAACAGACCCACACACACTGTACCTTCAGACACGCTGTTGGAGTCCATGGTTGGGCCAGTGGGGGTCCTTAAAATTTGAATAGTTATTACCGAAGTTGCCAATATCACTAACAACATTGTATTATAAATGATTTTATTGCTGGTTGAGAAGGGATAACTGGATTGTAAATGTGTGAGGAAACCACGCTCCTGTCATTGCTCAGGTTTTCTAGCAGCCTTTTGCTTTGTTTTGGGTGTATCTATACAGAGACTGTCCCACTGATTGTGGATGCACAGTCTTGTCATTCAGACAGTGTACTTAAACTGCTATGATTCAATAAGAGGTCAGTGTTCTCTAAGAAAAATCTCTTGTATCATCAAGCCAGATGAATGTCTGCCTCCTTATCTCAGGGAACCAAGGTAATATTGAGTAATCAGAGAAATTGTAGTTAGAGCCCCTGATTTATAAAGATTAATTACCTGTAAACAAACAAAATAAATCATTGGTGAGATACCAAACATACTGTTTGAAAGAATAGTGTTAGTCCCTTCACATAGAATTACAGACAGCTGCGCCTAACAACAATCATATTTTGAGATATTTCTGCCTTTATATTTCCGTTTCTCTGATCCATATTTTAATCAGGTAATTTTTGCTGCTGTGGGCGCTGCATACCTGACACGGGTTGACAGAGTTCAGAGATGTTGAGTGTTTGGTCTGCTGTTGATTGAATTGTTCAGCACACAGCTGTAGATGTTGATGTCCTGATAATTCACCTCCAGAGGACGAGAGAAGCTGTTGTTGAGATCAGAGACACTGACGGATGAGATTAAACTCTTTCTTTGTACCAGCAGAGAGTCGTCTCTGTCACATTCATCACTGAACACAGCAGCACACATTTCCAGCTCGATGTGTGATGTCATGAACGGCCAGTTCTTTATTGTTAAACAACTGTGTTTGATGCTTCAGTCACAAAGTTCATGAGGTCTCCAGAAACAGTCAGGATTTTCAACTAGTTAATTCTCCAATGATAAATCTGTTTTGATAAATCTAAGCAGACTTCATACTGTTGAATGAGCAGCTCACCCCTGATCCATACGGGCCAGCCGCGGTGATGCTAATCTTTCTACAAACGCTTTATTTCTAGATAGCAGTTACTGAACTATCAGCAGTCATTTACCACCAAGGTTATGAATCAGCTCAATGAGGTCACCGGACCCAGAGAGATCACTGCACATTTCTAAGTTATCAAAAGAGGTTGTGTATGTTGTGCGTGTGTGTGTGTGTGTGTTTAGGCTACTGTAAGTGTTTGTATAACTGCTGTTCAGTCAGCGGTCTGCCGGTCAGTTGTAGCGGCTGTTGTAGTAAAATATCAGAGCACTAGATGGTGTTTTTACGAGAGGTAAGGGACGCCCAAGGCTCAGGTGTAGTGCAGGCAAGATGGTGGTGTGAGTTTACAAGCAGTCATCAAATGTGACATTTCGAACAATATTGAACAAACCGGGTGATATGTAACTAAGAAGTGAGTGATTTAATAGAAATACACTTATTATCAAGCTCAAATCCGATACGAAAGCGTTTGGTTTCACTTTCAGTTTCACTTTCAGTTTCACTTTCGTTTGTGACGAGTTTAAAATGCGCTCACCCACGGGCAATTATCGACATTCAGAACAATAATATAGATTACAAATACACAATATATCTTGAAACTCACCCGTGATCATTTTACACACTGGTAAAACATGTACAAAGTGAATAAACAGTCCAGATTTGTACCCTGGCTGCTGTCGGTGACTCTTTTTTTTTTTTTGCTATTATTGGCGCTTTTAATAACTTTTTTTTTTTTTTTTTTTTTTTTTGTGTGTGCAAAATTATACAAAATTTGTACAAGCATATACAACTCACAACAAATACAAAAACAAATAAACATTCATAAGAATATGTAAAATGAAACAATTCATGCCAGGGGTAAATTACAACAATTTAAAGTAACAAAACGCTTCTGTAATTTTTTGTTTTTTTGTTCTTAATTTCCATTCTACGGTACCATATTGTTTAATCTCTTTATAAAATGTTCAAAAGTTTGGCTTTAGCTTTAGACCATTTTTTCACATGAATGTGATATTTTCCCAAGCAAAATTAAAAGCCAGTAAGAAAGCTAAATTGTACTTTTTTGAATCAACATTGTCCTGTACAAAAAAAATACACACATCATACAGATCAATTTGTATACAGGTTCCAACAATCTAGAAATGAAATTAGATACATTCAACCAAACATTTTTTGAATAAATACAATCAAAAAAAAAAAGATGAGTCAAAGATTTTTGGCATTGCTACAGAATTCACATATATTTTCAATATTCAAATTGAAACGTTCGAGCACTCTTTAACAGGCAAATTTTGTGTAATATTTTATAGGATACCTCTAATCTTATTAATAAAAAACTTATTTGTTATTGACCATACTTTTTCCAGTTAACGGTTCATATTTAGTAGACCAAAACATTGTTGAACATGGTAAAAGCTTGTTTTAAAATACTTGTGTATATTTATTACTACATTTATCTATTACAATATTAATATCTCTAATAAATATTGTATCACTACAAAACTAGTTTGATGATCAATGCTAACAGGAGAGAATCCAGACGCAATAATGAGGATACCACTCTGCCAGGGATTGCATCAAAGATAACAGAGTATTCTCTTGGCCTCACAGGGACTGGCAAATTTATTGAGAAATTCAGAATATGTTAAAGCAGACCCTTGTTCATTAAGCAACTGACTAACTGTAAGAATTCCACTGCTGCTGTCGAGATCTAAATGTCGCCTCCTAACTGCGCCACGCCTGCTACGCCACTAGGGGCGTGGTTAGGGCTTTCACAGTGCTATTGATAAATCAGGAAATAGTTTACTTACTGGATTCTATATTATGATCAGTGGTTTCCACTGTTAGGACAAGATTTTCAGAATGAATTACACTATAGTTCTGCTCTAGCAGTGCTCGAGGAGGACCGGAACACACCTGTACTTCTGTATTTTAGTCTTTAGCACACACACTTTTAGTGTAATGACACACAGCATCAGTGTCTGAAAACAAGTAGGTTTTTGTGATCATAAATATTTTAAACCGTGGAAAGTTTAAGGAAGCGAAAAGCATTCAAACAGTTCTAAAACAACTCAAAAAGCAGAGAAGCCTTGACCGATTTCATCAGAGATGGAGGAGAGAGAACATGCCAGTAAATGATTATTTTCAGCTTGTATTTGTCTTAAAAAGCTCGAGTGTTTAGATAAGTTATTCCTTGATGGAGAGCTTTAAAACGTCTAAAACTTGTCTAGAGTATTTACTAGTCAGCATCGCAGCCTTTTCTCAGACCACATGATTTACATCACATTGACCGATATTCAGATTAGTTTTGTTATTACAAATATTTCAAGACCTCACATTGTTGGCCAGCCTGATAGTTGTAATTCACTGACAGCCACGAAACTGAAGCATTTCCAACAGCTGGACAAAGAAGAGGATGATGTGACAGCCAATCAGATGTTTTCATGCATTTATTTGGACCGTCTGAGTCCCACCTACGCAGGTCTAAACCATTATTTCATTGCGCTTTGTGCTTTTATCAAACAAAATTCTCAAATTAAACAAAAACATTACAGCTGCAGTCAGTCTTAGTGCCTTGCCTTTGGAAACAACAACAAAGTATTATGAATAAATGATTAGTATTAAAAAATACTACAGTAAAATAATAGTAGTATACATTAAATGGTTATATATGTAGAAAACACATGAATAATTATATAATAATGGTTATATTAAAGATGAATGGTTTCTATTAAATGGCTTTTTTGAAATGTGAAGAAGAATCATTTAAATTGAACTCAAACTGAGTAATATTCAAGTAATTGAACAAAACACGCGTTTTTTGTGTCCTCGAAGTTCACTTTAAAGAGCTCTGTTTCCATAAAGTCTTGATGGCATTCTGGGGGTTTGTTAGTCCTAATCACTGGAAACATTAAAACCTTTGTGGAGCAGTAGAAGAACCTGACAGGGCCTCGGCTGATTACAGAAAAGCGGACAGAGGAACCATCTTTTGGTTGTCCACGAAAGCAAGACGGTAGCCTTTGTTTGTTTCCTTTTCTTCATAATACAGTTTCTCAATGGTGTGATGAGTTAGAGTGTGTTCAGAGCAGTGTTGCCGGGTTTACATCCACAGGCTTCATTGTTACCACTGGCTCTCTGGGTGTTTTACTGCCTGCTTTAAAGACGTTTCTCTGAGTTGTTTAATGATGAACTGGTGTTCAGCAGTTTGTTTAGGTGCTTGACATACTGTGAAATGTGCGGCGAAAGTGGTCGAGTGGAGCATGCTGTTTGGATCAGTAGAGGAACTGTGCACCATTAAGCTGCATACTCCTGAGGATGTCCTTCTTCATGGTGTTTATTAAGCAGGTTAAGACCTTTTTGGGCATCAAGTAAATTAAATTTGAGGAACAAATGATGAAAACAAATATGTTCGTAAACGTCTGGAGAGAAACACAATGAGTTGTATTATCAGAGTTTGAAAATAAAACTTTCAACAGATATTCATAATTTTTTTATTCATTTTACAAAATGCACTGAACCCCTCTGCTCCCAGACACTAGAATATTTTACTGTAATGCTCAGATAATGCTGCAGAAAGTGCTGTCTTTCTGTATTTCTGTCTTGTTTTCAGTGAAAATGTCTAAAGATTCTTAACAAAGACACATTTACTGGAGAGGTACACAATGACATGAAATATGAAGTCTTGTTTGAAGTGATTTTGAGATTAAAAAAAGAACTAATATCTACCATCTGGCAAAAAGAGTCACCTTCATTTAATTAACAAATTAATAAAAGGGAAGTTTTGATAACTGACAAATATTTGTTGTTGTTTTAAGTATAAACTCATTTAATTTCATTACATCTTTCAAGACTTCATTTTCCATTTGCATCATAAATAAACATATCTTGATTGAAAGATGTTTGATATTTGTTTTGGAAAACAAGACAAAACACAGAGGAAGAGATTCATTCACTTTTTGCAGCATCCAACATTTAATGCCATATCAGCCTATGAATTTAAGACTTTGTGCCTGATTTTAAAAACTTCCTTAAGGCATTAATTAGTGTGAGGGTAGATGAAGACATGTTAATACTCTTTAAAACCTGCAAAGTCTTCTGTGTGTGTGTGTTATTGTGTCAAATATTCACTGTATCTGACTGAGGATCTGCTGGAGTCCCAGGAAAAGATGACAGCAAAGACACACGCAGTGAAGAAACTCTCTACAAGAACAACAAAACAGCAAAACAACACATATAAATATGTATATATATATATATATATATATATATATATATATTGACATATATATATATATATATATATATATATATATATATATATATATATAAAGGCCTATATAAACCATGATGTTATTATAGTAAAACTGCAGCAATCCTGCTACAGACTGATATTCATTTACTATTTCATTTCATAGCGGTACTGTATCAACAGATGATGTGTTAATGAACACAGAAACACAGTCATGTTCAACATGAGGGTGAGTTTATGATGATAGAATTTTCATTTTAAAGTGAACTTAAAACCCTTTAAGGGTAAATATATACACCATAATATACATATATAATCTGATGCATGTGTATATATATATATATAGTCTGATGTCTTACTTGAATGGTGTCATCAGTATTGTTAAGTAATTCGTGTCTTAACCAAAGCTGGTTGCGGTGACTGGGTCTCAGCAGTTCTGATGTGGTGCTTGTTCCAGGCATCTTTAAAGAAGACAAGATGCCTCTGCAGTTGAGGCAAAAAACTCCAGAAGAGCAAAAATGTCAACTTAGTCTGATTGAGTACTCCCTCTGTCTCCATAAAGCTGTAGAAGATGCGATAGAACATGCTTAAAACATGTTCATACACATCTCTCCAAAGCCTCTCACCCTGTGTAGAGAGTTAAGATTTGAGACAAAACAAATTGTGGGAACTATGTTTAGTCTGGGTGTATTATACCATTTAACCTTATTCAATATTTACCTCTATTGTGCACACTCCTTCCTGTAATATGAGAATTCTGTTTTTCCTCTCAAAAGCAATTCATACCAGCAACTGCAATATTCCTCTACCTTGTCAGATCGACTCTTGATGGGATACCATTGATTAACAGCCGAGCAGTGAAGCGTTGAGTACACACTCTTAGAACAAATTTGTTGAAAACATCACAACGTGTGTTATTTTTAACACATGTTCTGAGTGTGCTCAGGGACAACACATGTTGAGTTAAATTCAACACACAAAATGTGTTATTAAATGTAACACATTAATGTGCAGCTTAAGTAAAATACATTACTTGATGTGCCTTGTATGTATCTAACACAACTGTGTGTTACTAAGCACTGTTTAATGTGTTAATATACCTTAATTTTAAATCAGTATACAATTTACCTTTATTATGAAATCTCTTCACAAGAAACCATTAGACACTGCTCATACTGTTTATTTGTTTTCTTTTTCAAATATGCATTCAAATGTTTTTACTATATACTGTCTATAAACTTGTGAAATGAGCATTTGCAATACATTCATCATACATTATAAAAACTCACTTTATAAAAAAAACATTCATCAAATATTATAAACTCATATCTGTTACAAATAAATAAAATGTTAAATATGTATGAAATAGTTTCCAACACAAATTACCTTTTCTGAACTTTTTTCTCAAGTGTACCAACATGCTCCTTTGTCAAATCTGGTCAAAACACATTGTGTTTCACCAGTCCAACCAATAACAGTTTAAAAAACTAAAATTGTGTATTAGGGAGTTACATATGCTGATCACAAAATGATACAATATCTAAAGGTCTGTAATCTATTAATTCACACCAGGCAGCTTTGCCATGTCAAATCTTTGGTTTGATGACATGAAGGAAAAAGGTGGGGTTCATTAAAATATTTAATTTTAAATATTTAAACCTCTCAAAGAACCCTAAGTGCCAATTCTCTTTACACTTCGGGGAATAATGTGTATGAACTTCACCAATGTAATGGTTCGGCCCTTTTCATCTGCTTTTAAAGTCAGAACGCAACCTGTCCCGGTATGTTGTTCCCAAAAAAACTGATATTATTTAGTCACATGAATTGAAAACTGGTATAAGTGAGAGTCCTCAAAATGAGAGTCCTGTTCTTAAGCTTGTCAAGCAATTTGGCACCACTTATACAAAGATGCAATCTAACAACTGGGAAAGCATTTGGCAACAGTCATTTCAAAATTGAGTGGTGAGCTCAATTTCCAGTGGTACATTTGCTGAATCTGATGGTTATGAGCACAGCGTTTTTGAAATATTTCGAAAGTTTGCATACGAGTTGGGCCTGTTGCTTTAAGAGGGTGATGTTTTGGACTTCACAACATCACGCACCACAACGTGGAAAAGAGGTCCAAATCAAGTCATAATACTCGGGTAATGTGTCATGTAATGATGTTTAGGAAATTAGATTCCTATCAGGATAAAAAGACTTGAATTGTGTAATGGGATCTGATTAGTTAGGTTTTAAGATCAAGCAGCAAGCCCTTTGACACAAAACAGGTGCAAAAAATTAGTCAACCATATTTCCCGCAACAACAGGAGAAAGTTGCCAATGTGGGGGCTCTTGGGATCAATTAAATCACTAAACAGAAAAGGCAAGCTAGTTAGTAAAACACCACATCTGTTGATGCAGTCTGTCTTAATAGCATTTTCAGAGTCATCAGGATTGACAATTACACTAGGCTTTATTTTTTTGATTTCCATAGACATAGTCAACACCGCTCCTATGTCAGTCATTTAATAGATCAGAGAGAAAAAACATTTCTCCTCATAAATGAAATGCCGCAGCATCCATTTTGGACCTCGAGAGGTGCGAATCCTTCTAGCACATCATGCATAATGTCCACTCCAATATTCTCAGTGACATGAAAAAATATTGTAAGGCTATTTTAGGCATGAGTTTGTGCTTGACCACCAGTTGCCCTTGCATCATTTTTTGGAGTTGTACATGGTGTGCATTAGTTTTCCCTTTGACGTCTCTCGTGTTATTTTCATCCAAAAATATTACTGAGAAAACTGATTTGTCAAATTAAACAAAATTGACAAAATCTGTTTGCAGAGAAACTTTCCACATAGCCACAGACAGAAGGAGTGGACAGGCAAGATTGTCTGCTGTCAACAAACAAAGCATTCCATAAAGTAATTGATTCTTTGCTCAAGTAGTTTGACCTCTATACCATTCTGCTCAATTTCTTTCAAAGTCTGTTAAAAAGCGGTTCCAGAGATTATTTCAAAGCATAAATGTCTTATCAACAGAATTAAATAAAAGAAATAAATGAATATCGGAAAGTACCAGAACTGTTCTCTGAAGTGCACATTTCGTAACGCAAAGTAAACGGCCCCCATTTTATGAATCTTTGTTTTAGCTCCAAGGCGAGATTTGTTGTTTCAAAATCATTGAAGTAATAACTGAATTTGTAATGCATTGGAATGGTTTCGTAAAGAGGAGGTTTAGAATAATGAGGCACCCATCACAATAATCAATGCATTTTTCCCTGTCCACCACAACGACTGCATATAATATTTGCATTTTGTCATCAGCTACATAGAAATGTAATTGTGTTAATTACTGAGATGTACTGACATGTGACAGGCACTAACAACTCAGGCTTTTTTTTTCCCCATTGTCTTCTCTACACATACAGTATCTAATCTGTGACCAACGAAGAGAATTCTTGTGGTTTCTCAAAGGAAAAAATGGTCGCAGCAGAAAGGAAAAGTACTTAGTTAGTTTAATATGCGTGTCTATCTATGTCACTAAACATGTTTCTAGTACTATCAAAAATCTTGCAGAAAGTCTTGTGAAACTTCAGTTTTTTTACTATCATACACGGAACCTGCCATCGTCTTATACTAGAGTATTAGTGCTTTTCTTGCAAGTGGACCTAAGGCCACGATCAATGACTTCTTTTGTGCCCCCAAATGGTTATACTTTTTTGGAACATTCAGTGTGCAGAGTTACATTGTAGCAGAGTGCATACATGCGGGCAGCAAATAGCTAGCACGGCACAGGTCTGTAATCAATGTCACATAAAAGAAGACAATCAGTTGCAGAAATGGCTCCCACACAAACATTGACAAACAGAAAAAAAAAATAAGAAAAAAAAAATGGACTCTGTAACAATGGTAACTTTAGACTGTTACATTTATTTATTGAATTCAACGGAATTATTTATAAATGCTTTTATATAAAATTATAATTTATTAAAATGTTTATAACTTATTTAAATATAATGTTATGTTAATTTAATTTGCAAACAACCTTACCACCCTTACATCTGCTAAACAACACATATTACTCCACAGTCCATGTTTTCGCTCTACGAGGTCATTTGACAGCCAGCTTTAACAAGAACACTTTCTTGAAGACTACGAACAGCGTCTTGTCTCTTCATGTTCCTCTCAGGATTGTAGGGGCTTTTCTTCAAGCAGTGTCCGCAAGCTAGGTGTGGATTGCCAGTCCGAGTTGCATCTGTTGGAGGACACTAAGAAAACTGACAAAAACATTTTATTTATTTAAATGTTGGACTTTGACCAACTAGTATATATAAAGAGTGAAAAGACTATTCATTGGTTTACCGTAATGGTTGAAACACTTCCTTATGATGAAGTACCTGGTTGTTGCTTTGCAAATTATAATATATTTGAAATCTTGTCAAGGCTCCCGCACTCCTGCATTCACAATCAGTGTCGATTGAATTCTTGAAAAAATCTGTTCTGTCTAAATCTCAGTGATCGCCCAAGAGAGACTCGTTGAGATAGCTCAGTTTTAGCTGAGGTATCAGTTCTCTGACACTTCCAACTGTGAAGTTTTTCTCCCATGTTCCCTTTCCCGTCTATGAAGACAGTTTGGCCAGGCAACTCGGTGTTTAAAAATTGTTTAGATTACCTCGTAATTTGTTCTCGAAATCCATCATCTAAATAAAAAGGGGGGGGGGAAAAAAATATCCGTGATATATTACCGCACAATGAGGGCGAAAACACAAATAACAGTTGGTCTATAACAGTAAAAATGTACCATTTTAAATAGTTCAGTGACTAAGTTAGTCATGGGAGCACTAAATGGACGACAAGGGCGAGCGTTATTCGTATCGTGTTCGCGTTGCTGAATAAGAAAAACATTCCATAGTATTGTTAAAAGGCGGGTAACGTTAATGGGTTCATGTTCAAAGGCAAATACATATTTAAGTCTTTCGCTTAATATTTATTACTGGACCATTCTGCCAACACAACTTTACAAAAACCGCACCAAATGGCACTAAACTTTCGGGCCTCTCCGGACATTTAGTTAACAGGCCACACCGTGTATTTGGGGTACGTAAACATGGAGACAAAAGAATAAAAGTAAAGTAAAAACAAAAAAAAAAACTTCTTGGGACAAACTAACACAAAACATTCTTAAGCAAGATGGGAAAAAAAATTATGTTCTATATAAGATGTATTTTAATTATTTTCACTTCACCTGAGGCTACGGAGGTGTAGAGCATTGTAGGACAGGGCTGTCGGACCGAGCCGGTTGAAAAAACGAACGTCACTGAGGCAGACAGCTCACAGCACGTCATTGCCCACAATCCAAGTATTTTTTCTCACTGAGCGCTCAAAAGCTTCTTTTATATTGGTCAGTTCATAATAGAAAAAAACTACATAAATACATGTAACACATCGCCTTTGACTACAGGCAAAATAAATATACATTTTATTTCATATATGTACTCGCTTAAATGTGTTTAACACAGGACACTGTGTTTAAACAGTTAAGCCACAAATATTTACACAACAATGTGCTGTAAGTAACACAAAAGTGTGTTATGAATTGTTTACACACATATTTGTGTGTAAATTTTAACATGATTTTTTTACCGACTGCAGTGGTGCTCGGTTATTTGGAGACAGAAAAGATAACTATTAGTCGGCTGAAAACCATCGATTCCAACCCCATGAAGCACCAATCTCCATCTACATGCATACACAAAGCATTTTTTTTTTATACTTGGGAATAAACAAAGTTCAGGTATCAAAAAGGTGCAGGTTCTTAACTACAATCAATGCACAATTGCCGCTATTAAACATCAGATTGAAATATATGGGGACATGTAATGTTGACCCACCATCCACCTGAAATTTGCCCGAATTAAAGTTAATTTACTAGCCATTATATTAAAATCTGTGTTTGATGCAGTAGATTCAATATGATTAATTTACATATACATACCTCCATAATTTAATGGAGCCATCTAAATCCAATTTTTCATGCAGATGAGCAGTGCGTCGCATTCAAAAGACAAAAAGACAACCATTATAAATCAATGATACTGGGTCTGGTTCTTCATCCATAGACTTAAAAAAGCTGTTACTAGGGACTTGTTGTGTTCCCATCATACAAAATATTATCTTGCAAAATATGAGGCAAGTGTAATGTGTTGCCTCAGGGAAGAATAGATTTTTCAGTCACATTACAAACATTTTTACAAGTGGTTTTTTGTTTTATGAAGTCTGACAAGGTAATACTCAGTTTAGTTTTTACAGTGCCCTGCTCAATGGATTATTGATGTGTTTGTGATACAGTAATTTATTTTACAGTCTGTCAAAAAACTGATACTTTGTACCCTATAAAAAATTCTATGTAGAATGAGAATAAAATGGTGTGTACACCCCTTCTATAGAAAAAGTGACTTGAAAAAAAATCCTTATTAAAACCGAATGACATTAACATTAAGGAGGTTTAAAACACCAGTGCTTACATTCTGATTCTTACAGTTTTTCATTGTAACACAAATACCTGATGAGTTTCATCTAGTTTAAATCAACTTTTGTAAAGATATTTCAAGCAGACCTGTAAACGCAAGTTTTAAATGCAACATCCTTTTATATGTATAGAAAAGCATTAAAGTGTAAATGTTTATACATGTAATGGTAAAAATATCAGTCTCAAACAGGCCAAATACATACTATGACAAAATAGCCAGCTGAAAAGAACATTTATTTTTTCGACACCAAATACCGATACTATTCTCTCAAATGTGAATGATAAAAAATATTACGCTGCAGTGTGCTGGACTTGCCTTTGAACATGGGAGGACTCTTGCTTGAAGAGGAGCATGAATTATTCTGTACCATTAGTTTGGGGGAAAATTCTCTGTGTTCACTCAATGCTGCGGTCAAGTTCTGCACATCACGTCTCGTTGAACCCCGATCCGAAACCCGAGAGAAAATGATGACGAGTAGTAAGCCTTCTGTGAAACGTGACCCCCTGTGGTGTAACCATATCAGGAGGAAACTATTGAAAGAGGATGTTCAGAATGAAGACGCCTTTGATTTTGCCCTGATTTTTATTAAAAACAAAGTCATAAAAAAGTTCAGTTATATTGAACAAAAGTGTGAGGTAAAAAAGCTATAAGCATGAATTATTCTGTACCCTGCGTTTGGATTACATTCTCTTTGTTTTTTGGGAGGACAGGTCCTGGTTGTATGTTGGTTCCAGCTCAACCACTTGAACCAGTCTGGGACCATGTACATTACAAATTAGAGAAATAATATATATGGGTTACATGAAAAGAAGAAAAAAAAACTTTGCTGAATTGTCGGATGTTAACTCATGAAACATAGGAATTTGCTGCAGGTTGGTCTTTGAACAATGAAAACTTGTGAAATAAAAGAGGCCTTAAAATGGACAAGTAAATTTACCAATTTAAGTTTGAATTGTGTCACTATTACTGCCGTGAGCGTTACTTCAGGAGGCTTTGTAAAAAAACTGTATTTGTAGTTTCTTTTTCACGTTTGGCTGTTCATTTTAATAGGGAAGGTCTTGCCTACGAAGACTGTATTGAAATGAAATGTGAAAATTCCTCCAATTGCATTTTATTTTTTCAATGTGACAGGGATGTCCCCGTGAAAATGAAATGGTTTAATTGCATCTCAAATTTTTACATATTTTGCATTATTTGTGTACAGGTTCTGTAATGAAATCGTTAATCTGTTTTAATTTTCATTTTAATAATGTAATTTATTATTTAAATTTGGCAGGAAAATGCCATCCATTACAAACATATGGCAAAATGAGTTAAGAACATCGCTAGCTTTATTATCCTTTGAAAAATCGTAAACCAAACAGGATGATTAAACACTATTAAACAGCAATTCTGCAATCAAACTTACAGCAACCAGTGGTAGTTCTGGTATGTTGTCTATGGGTTAGCATCATCTGAGGTCCTCTGAGGGGTTGGCAATCATCTCTCCCAGGTGTGCTGGATCCAGACTGGAGCTTGTTGTGTACATCCTAAAACAGAGAAAACAAATAGAGGACCATATTCGTGTAGCTGCTGTTCAAGCAAAGTAAAATTTAATCGGTTGTTACCACAAGCTAAAGAATAATAATGAGCGAATTTGATCAGACCATAAATGCAGTCAAAAAATTATGAGAGGCATTATTTGAACGGCTTGGCCAAAGACGGGTGTTTTTAATCTAGATTTCCACAGAGGAGAGTGTGTCTGAACCCCGAACATTGTATTCAGGAAGGCTTATTCCCGAGTTTGGGAGGACAAATGTGAAAAATCTTCTACCTCCTTTAGTGGACTTTGCTATAATAGGCACTATCAAAAGTCCAGCGTTTTGTGCCCTTAGGGAGCGTGATGGGTTGTAGCCGTGGTAGACGGACTTGTGAGGTACGCCAGGAGCTACGCCATTAAGGCCCTTATAAGTAAGTAATAATAAATTAACTGGAATTAATGACAAATAAATGTAAAAATTGAATTAGGATTGTTTAAAGCTGTGGTTCTCAAAGTGTAAGGACCCCTTAACATAGTTGCTTACGCAGGGGAATACTACAATTGAAATATTAATGTTAATACATTTTAATTTAATCTTGTGGTGTGAGTACGGTTTTTTTCTGACATTTAAGTACAGTACCAGTTATTGTAACTTTTGTTATAACACATGTTATTTTAAAACTTTAAGTTTGCATTCACCTGTATGTAAAGCACAGTGCAGGTGTTATGTTCAAAAAATGTGTAATTTTACAATGGTAAAGTGGTTGACAACAATAAATATGCTTCTTAGGACTATAAAAACTGCCTTCATGTTTGAAACTGTAAGAGGCTTGTAGCTGAATAGTTAGGACTACTACGCTGCTGACAATTAATGTTTGGTTCCATTATGGTGGAACTTAGAGAGGAAAAATATTTTAGGAAGTGTAACTTGGTATATAAAAAAGTTGCGAAGCACTGGTTTGTAAAGAAATGCTATAAAATGAACCCCTGGTTTTTTTTAAGAACTTTTCAGGAAAAACATTTCTTCTTGTCCCCTTGTAGAGCAATCAAGGATCAGCTTATACTGGCACATTGCTAATGAATTGGTAATCGGCCGGCATTGCACTGTCACTTCTGCGAGAGATTCAATTGAGCTTTTGTGAATAGGTTTGTGATTTACTTCGTTTAATAAAAAATGTATTTAATTTTGATGGTAATTGTTTTTATACACTGTAATTTCTAGTGTTCTGATTGAAAACAGAAGTAACAGAAAGGACCTAGAGCATGGGAACTCTTTCAAGGATCACCCGAAGCAAAACTACAATATATGCACGCGGCTGTTGGTTTAACCTTTTTTTCTGTACAATTTGTGGGTAGAAATCCACCATTCTGCATTCCAAACGGTAAAAAAAGACACAGACCCGGGGGGTACCCGTTAGAAGAACGCACCCCCGTGGTGCACCACCAAACACTGGGACCATTTGGGAATGTCCTAATATCCCTCCCTTACAGCGTCGCTGCGTTAAAGGGTTTCATTCTAGAAACCGTGCAACACACATTTTCACTGCACAACGGTACAAAATGTACTGTAATGAGACAACCTTACTAAAAAACATTGTTTTTAAAGAAAACCGTAGTTTTCAACCAAAATCAAAAAATCAGCTTGTTCCGTCAATAAACGGTACACGGATTTCTTTTGCAAGCACAAAATATGCATTTATATGCAAAAAAAATATGCCAATTTATTGACCATAAACTTTAAATTTTATTGTATTTGGATTGTTTTCTTCTAAAGGTTTTTAACCAATTACATCCATAACATACTCTGCAACATAAAGTCTGGGCTTATTTTCATCCGTTTTATACAGTATGTTTCCAAAAGAAAAATGCGGTTTTACAATTGTGAGCATGTGGTTAGTTTATTGAAGGTGATTGTAAAGTCAGGGCTGCCCGGTCCTTTTTATTTTTAGGGCCTTTATACTGTACAACTTACAGTGATTGATCTAAATGCAAACTAGGCTCTAATTGAAAATACAGTTGTGTTTTATCCATGGTGCAAGGTACGACGGTGTGTGAAACAAGGTGGTGTTATCCACCTTGATGTCACTTGTCACAAATCACCACTTAATTCAACAATAAATCCACCGTCGCCCAGGACCGACCATAATTCCACCCATGATTTGAAGGTCAGACGGTGAATCCGACGTCATAATTTCAAACATTGAGCAATTTGCACAATAGAAAGGTAATTCCACGTTGATCAACCATGGTGCATGAAGGGGGTTGACACCTGGGTAAAACTATTCACTCGTATCTTGTAGAGGGAGGAAGTGACGAGGAAGTGGACAGAGAGCCGCAAGTTAATTTGATACAGATTGATTGATTTGTTATATATTCAGTTTTTAAACAAACCTCAGCGTACATCTGTGAGGAAAGAAATTCATGGGGTTCTAACTTTATATATACAGACATTGAAAATTCAATTATAAGTGACGATTTTCAAACCTTTATTGTTTGTTTTGGACACTTACAAATCCTCCTCGTTCAGGTGACTCATGAAAAGTGAACACCGATTGACAGCAGGGGTGTGTTTGTCGTATGAAGGCAAGGTAAACTACAGGTAATGAGAGAGAAAAACACAGTGCAGTATCATGATTTAACTAAGCATTCTTTGATCGCAAAAATCAATCCTCCGACTGGTTTAAAGTTGCAGTACACCAATAAGCCGTGTCAGATATTTTTTAAAGTAGTTTAAATTGACCTTAGGAGATAAAAACCACAGAGTCTGTAAATCGTCAAGATTAACCACTGTTTACTTTCATTTTAACACCGTTGCTTGTACGCAATGCGTTGTGCTGTTTGTGACCATAATCTGAGTCTGTGTAACTCCTGTCACCGGATGAAATAAGTTTTAATGTGTGCAGGTCAACTGCTGTGGACTGACTGTTGAGGAACAGCGGTGGATTTGAGAAAATTAACTAGATGATGTCATAAATGACTCTTTGATCAAGCATCTGGATCTTGCTTTTAGATGAACACCAATGGCCTCCAGAATTGAATCTCTCTGAACAACAAAAGATGACACACAGATAAGCAAGTAAAGAGGTGAGAAAAACCTGAAATGTTTCACATTTTTAGACTATCCTGTTGAGTACAGGTGAGATATTATGAGTGTCATATATACTGTAGGTGTGGTGTGTTATGGATATTGTCTCAAGGTGTTTTCTGTGCTCTGATGGATGTGTCTGTGTCTTTATCTATCTGTATGTATTGGTCCATTTATTTCTAAATAATGACTGAAAAGAGAACATGGGGCAGATTCCTTTTAGTCATAGAAAAAATACTACTTTCAATTTTTTAACTCTCAAGGCCCCAACGAGATCCTCAACGTGAACGATGAACATTAAAGGGAGTTTGAAACAGGGGAAGGTGTTTCTGTCAGCGCAGAGTGAGATTTCAGAAAAACCCAGGGGGGGTGTTGTTTTTTTTTTTTTGTATTGCTGTGATCTTTCAGGCTGTGGCACGAAGAATGAATCTCCTGAACCCAGCATGTGTGTCCATGAAGAGTGGGGGGGGGGTGGACACGTCAATGAGTCATCCAATGCACTTCAGCTCGGTAGACACATCTGCTGATACTGATGTGTTGTGTAGTTTACAGGACTAAGCCATACTATATGATATTTATGACTAATGAATTAAATGTACTGATTGTGTATTAAAGACATTACTACATGTTTACAAAACTATTCAATATTTGTTAACTACAGTCACAGAAACATAAAGGACCGGAATTCCACACACAGCAAAGAAGAACTGTAGACTCCATTTTCAAGGTTGGTTTTTTTTGTTGGGTAGGGTTGGTGTGGTGTTGTGGTGTGTGTGGGGTGTTTGTGGGTGTGTGTGTAGTCTGTTCGTGTGTGTGTGTGAACACACAATAATCACTGGGTAAAAAGTATAAAAAAAATGGAACAATCTGTGAAATCCTCTCTGTAATAGTCATGTTTATTTCCTGCACACACGGAAGATACGGGTAGGCCACTATAAAGCAGACCATGTCCACTAAAGGAGAGAAGATGACCCATATGTAACCTGAACTTCGGCACCAAAGATGAAAACAAATCTAACAAACAGCCACCAATCCAGTTCAAACTCTCTCTTTTAACCTCAGTATCTGTCGACGCTGTGATGTTTGAGCATACCGTTGGATGGCTAGCAGTGTCTGATATACTTCAGGAGGTGTATTAGTTCTTCATGCTTTCACTCTTGTTTATTGATCCTTGGGGTCACCCTTATCGGTGACTGAATGAAGGTTTTATGTGTTGAATATTTGCTATGAATTTCCGGAGGACTGAGCACAACAATAATCTCTGAGTTAAAGATGTTTAAGAGACTACTGCGTCCAGATTCACCAGAAGGCTCTGAAAGAGAACCGTTATGCTGATGAGGGTCATCAGCAGAGTCACAGAGAGGGGCTTCTGAAGATCACACTGCTCATCCTGAGGAAGATGAACCAGACAGACCTCGCTAACACACTACAGACCAGAAAGAGCTTCTGGAGCCAGCAGATCTAACCGTGGGTTGATTATCAACCGTTTCTGTCTTCAGTCACTAATGTTCCTGAAGGT
Organism: Cyprinus carpio; assembly: GCF_018340385.1. NCBI lineage: Eukaryota > Metazoa > Chordata > Actinopteri > Cypriniformes > Cyprinidae > Cyprinus > Cyprinus carpio. The sequence goes on from NC_056618.1 coordinate 32,134,705, forward strand.
CACGACACCAATTCTAATATATAAACATATCACAAACCGGAAATACATTTTATAACCTATTGACTCTCGCCACTAACAACAATTATTTCCGTTTGCTCAGAACTGGATGCCTGTGTATAAACCAAAAAAATCAGATCCCAGACTACAGGATCAATATCAGAGACTAAGTGAAGGGTACTGTCCCAATCTGGAGGACTCAACAGCGTCGGGAATGAGCTCTACACAGAGTCCTACATCACAGAGGGAGGCAGTGGAGAGGTCAATAATGACATGAGGTGAGACAGAATTGAAAAGTGTCCAAGGAGACCAGAGACACGGAGACACATCAATCAAATGCACATGACAGATTTAAACCCTTCACCTGGACAAGATCAAACACCAATCAGAACTGTGCTTGACCGAAAGGAAGTCGGCACTGGAATTGGTAAAAACAGTCTCTGTGCAGGAGTCATTCTGGAACGGGACTGAAGGAAAAAAAGCCAATCAGGACGTTCATTTTATATTTCCACTTCCTTTCAGGGAGCTGAAATTGATACGGGAAACGTCTCAGTCTTGTGGGATCTTCTTAAACCACCTTCAACACAGAAAACCAAAGAATTTAATTCACAGCAGCTATGAGGGACTAACCCAAAAGTCATGTTTCATCTTTGATGGTCTGGAGAGTGTCACTGCGTCTAGCTTTTCCAAAACAATCAGAGTTTGTCTGATGTGACAGAATAAGCTGCAGTGGATGTGCTGACTACCCAACCTCATAAAGGGGAAACCCATACTTCCTTCTGCTCTCCTCTGGATCACCTCTCGACCAGCAGCACGCCAATCAAGATCCCTCCTGAGTGTGGCCACCAAGCTCACAGAGGTACGAGGATTCAACGACCTCAGAAGGAGAATAGTTCAGGAAGAGAGGAGGAAGAGATAAATGATCCGAGTCTGGTCTGATAGAATCTCACACACATCCGATCATCAAGACGTTCTCGTCATCATGTGTCAAATCACAGTCTTCTGCTGGATTTCAGCCGCGTGTTTGGAGAGGGATGATGGGTGTAAAGCAGAAGAGTGCAGAGGATACACAAGACTCTTAAACAAGATGTTCACACACTTACTGATCTTTCAGACCAAACTGAAGACAAAGAAGTATGATGGGAAATATGAAATCGATCCTGATCAGGCTTAGAAAGACTATTCTGTCTGTCTAGGAAAACGGGCTTTGAAACAGCTGAGAAAAAAGGAACCTGATCTTATGTGAAGGAGGACATGAAAGAGAGCGGCATGTGATGTCAGAGAAGTTGATCACGTATGTACTCAGGAGTTTGACACCAGATCTTCAGAGAGGAGTTTGGACTGCAGCTGGGGAAGGTGTTCAGCTTGTTCATCTGAGCTATCAGGAGGTCTTGCTGCTGTTATTTCAAGCGGCTGTCCTTTTCTGAACAAACACACAGGAATGAAGAATGTGCTCAGGTACGAGCCAGAAATGAGCCAGTTTACTGAAGAGAGAAGGGTGGACAAGGCCTTACAGAGTGAGAAAACGGACGCTGGGATCTTTTCCTTCCGGTTCCGTGTTACTCGGTCCTCTCACTAGAGTCTAATCAGACTCTCATTACAAGGCCTCCTGAGAAAGACAGTAAGCAGCTCTGATATTCAATCAGGAAAAAGCTGCATACATCAAACCGGAAGATCGGAAGAAGAATCGCACTATCCAGAGAAAGACATCAATCTGTTCCACTGTCTGAATGAATCTGAATGATGTTCACTTAGGAGCCGGAAGTACAAACAGATTGAGGCAGAAACACGGCTGTCAGTCGTCTCTCTCGGAGTCTCTCTGTTGCTGCTCAGTTGGTCGGATCTGTGTTTGTGCGGTTGAACTCAGGAAAAAGAGCCGGCTGGGTTTAAACTGCTGGAAATATGATCGATCAGAAGAATGTTTTTCTGAGGCTGCTGCCAAAGTGCAAAGCATCTAAGAAAGATTGAAGTGAGGTATTTACCTACAGTGTATTTGTTTATTGATTATTTATACAGCTGGTAGGTCTGTGTTTCTTCCAATGTTTTTTTATTGGAGGTCGTTCGTATTTGACACACGAAGATAAAATCACAGTGGATTCCTATGATTGCTGCCATGAGTTGAATCAAGTTGTTTGATAAGAGAGATTCATCCAAACTGCTGCGTCTACATGAACGGTGGTACATTTCGTACTTTCGCCGGAGATAAGCAAACTATTGTACGGTCAAAGGCCCAGACCTCATCTGATGAATGTTGCAAAAAAAAGCTAAAAAACCAAAACAAATAACGGTTTCCCGCTTCCCAGGAGTGCGCGCCGAACGGCTGGGGATTTTGAGTTGATGAAGCCATAAATCAGACCAACCGGTTCTTGCTTTAATCGCGGCGTCGTGGCGATCCGGCTGCGGTTTTGGTCTTTTTACCGGCTGGTACTGGGAAGTGCATGCGTACGGTGGTATAATCTCAATTTGCTCTCCAGCCGTTGTGTGGAAGTGTGACTGAAAATCTGGCCAGGACACGGCAGAACGGCGCTACGAGTTTGGGGGAATTTTGTATCAGGGCGCAGATAGCAGGAGAATTTTGCCACAAAAAGCTAAAAATAAAGGGCTTTCACCGTTCACTGAGTTGCGCTTGAGCTTCTGTACCTGGCGTGAACTGGTGAAGGGATGTTCAGCCTAACTTCTCGCGTGTTGGATAGAGAAACGAGAGAGAAACAACAGATAAACTGGCTTTTTTTTTTGTAAAGTAGAACTTGCATATATATTTGAAAAGCCAGAAGTAAAACGTTCAGGTTCTGTATAGATGATTATTTTATTTTGCCTTGACAAATTACATCGAAGAGAGAGACTTAATTTGATTTAAAAATTACCTAGCTGTAGCATTGACTGAAAAAAAAAAGTGTGTCATTCGATCTAATCTGTTCAATAGTTTATAGGGTAATGAATTCATACATCTATATTTTTTAACTTGAGACTAATAGTTATTTTTTTTTCATTGGCTCAAATAAAAAAAATATACAGATCAGAATCATATACTCCTATTTTTTTTTAATTGGATGAATGAAACACTTGGCATCTTTGGTTTTATTTGCACGCATAAAAATTATTTGAGTTTTAACTTGTTTTTTGAATAATTTATTTATATAGCAGTACTTTTTATTTAGTAGTCTCACTAGGTAAAGACGCTTTTTTTACAAACCAAATTTAAAAAGCTAAAACAAATACTGAATGCTGCTTAAGAAACATCTAATTCTTGATAATGTATTGTGCCGTGATTGTGTTTGTTTGGATTTGAAGAACTATGCAGTTGTGTGCCTTTAATTTCACATGGTTACAAAGTAATTCTTTTTAATTTAAGGCCAGTTCTATGTAGTTTCAAACTCTAATTCAAAAAACAAAAGCTGTAAATGCCAGATGTCGTATCTTCTATGTTTGTACTGAATGCAGGCTACTTACTGTGCAGTCACCAAGCCGTTAATTTAGAGAAGATGTGAGCTACGGCGATATTTCATAGCCAAAAAGCCAGTTTGGCCTATGAAATACCAAATAAACATCTTGTTTATGCTCTACTTTCCTTCTTCTCAAGTTTGTTGCTTAAAGAGAAAAAAAAAAAAAAACTGAAATTTGTATCGGAATCGCCATGAAAAAATCAAACGGTCGCATCATCCCTACTTTTGGCATCATGTGAGACTTCCAGCTGGACATTTTTATCCGATTCTTATCAAACTGGAAATCTTTATTAACAAGTGTTTCTGTAGAGCACGACTATCAAATCTTTTGCTGACCAATCAGCAGAAAGATGTGGCTTCATGTCCACCCGCTACGTGGAGATCAAATATTAAACCATTTTCTATCCTGGAAAAATAAAATGGAAAAAATTAAGCAAATTCTTTGTGTGTATATATATGTATATATATATATATATATAGCATATACATAATGAAAAAGGTGCTGCTTTCTTTCTCTCTCTCATTTTCTATCCATCTATTTCTATTCTTTTTTTTTCTGTTTTTTTTTATATATAGAGTTCTATTTTTTCTGTTTTCAGTATTAAATCAGGGAAAACAAATGATCACAATGTACTGCCTCTGTACAGTCTCACGCTATAAGCAGACTGAATGCAAAATAAAATACAAAATCTTCTTTCAGTATTTAAGTGTTAAGGCTCCAGTAGTTTGGGAAATACTTAGGTCCTGCTTGTTGAAAGTGAAATCTGGAAGTACTTCAGCTTGAGTCTGAAGCTCCATTAAAATGGGATCTGACTCTGAGTCACTCTCTGTGTCTGGTTTAATAATTGATATCTATAATATGTATTACATCTGTGTTTTTCAAACTGGTTTATATTGGACACATGAGTCAAGCTCTAGTAACTCATTTTTAATCTTCTGTATATTCTCTGCAGTCTCTCCGGTGTGGTATTACACAGAAAGGCTGTGCTTGCGCTCTGGTGATTCAAGGCTCATGAGATCAAACCCCTCACACCCGTGACAGAACAGATCTGAGCCGTAATACACCAGGAGAACTCAGGAGTGAAAGCTACTCTCTATACTCTACTGGAGGTAGGGATCCACTAGCTGGCAACTGAAGACACTATCGGTGAGTCTCATCACATCTCCGTAATCTATAAGGTTTGGAGTAAAAAAGTAAAACTTCAGATGGATTGAACTTTCTATAGAAGTTGGTTTGTTTGCTGCCTTCTCTACCCTCAGTTCAGAAGACCCCTTCTGAAAGCTCAAGCTATCCTTCTGGATCAAAATTTGGGCAATATAACTCATTATTCTGACCTTCTAGAGGTCAAATTGGCCGTAGCCCCTAGGAAATGAATGGGAAATACATACCAACCACAGCAAGAGCACCAATGTTCGGGTAACCACTGAATGAGGCAAATAACAGGTGAGGGTTTTGATTTTTAACTTGTTGTCAAAATAAAAAACATTCACTCTCCCCGCAAAGACACTGTACATGAGCTAATAATGAGGTGCTTTTTTGTGCCACTGAGCAACACACTAAACCACAAACCAAGACACACCCTTTTAAGAGTCAATCAAAACAAAACAAAAGCGTACAGTTTAAACAACCATTTCCATATCTCCCTAAACAATAAACTCATTGTTATGACCGCTAGGGGTGCAGCCCGTAAAGGAAATGGAAGTCTAGTCTCCGACATCCGAGAGATAAGTTGACATAAATTTATTACACACGTTGGGGTTTAGCTTCAGTGGGCAGACCCGGACAACTAACAACCAATAATTCATCTTTTTTGTTCAAAACCCCTAGTACATCTTCCTTGGGTGGTCAAATTCACAGCAAGGAATAATAAATAATAAACAGCATCAACTTACCGGACACTATAACCAAAACAACGTGATAAGCAGTGCTTTGCCATACAAACTTAACACTTACATCCCTCAACATCAGTCTCCTTGACAAAAAGATTTACACAAAGATTTACAGAGACTATATATTTTCAAGTTAAACCAACAGTCATTTACATCCGTATCCAAAATCGGTTGTCCATCAGGCGTTGTTTGGAGCCGTCAAGAAATAGCAAAGGGTTCAGGCACACAAAAGGCTCAATAACAGAATTATAACACCAGATTAACAATAAGACATTTCCGCATATCTTACAACACAAAACACTTATCTCTCTGGTTATAGGAAAAGGAACCCAAACGAGACGATAAACAATCGAACACGGAACGAGCAAGGCACAGTCAAAGAAAGAGCAAACCTACTTCTAGCCGCCCATTGAGTGTTTGAGTGGCAGTCACAATTAAATCGCTATTGATTGAGTCTAAGGGGCATCTGTTTCGCCTCTCCAATACACTACTCGGGACCTATCCATTTTTATATTGTTTGGACCACAAGATGCGGGTGAAAGACATATATTTGAATTTAAAAACCTAAGATTTACTGTGAAATGAAATGAAATATAATGGTTATTTAAAAAATATTTTTTTACTGCCAAATACATAGGCTTTCAAGCATTATGATGCTACTATCGAACCATTTAGGACAGACTGTTTCACAAGTCGCATTGCTCTACTCTGACCACAAATTCCTGCGAAGCGGGCTGCAAACTAACCAGCAAGCAATTTTCGGTTTAAAAGACGTTATTAGCTGTTAATACGCCACCGGGTCTAGGCAAAACAAGCCGAATTGGGGCTGTCAGTGAAAATTCAAAAAGACGTGTAACCATAATCATCAAATGACAGATTATGAATGGCTACATAAAAGAGATACACAAAAACAAATACCTTAAAACTTTTTGATTTAACTAAACCTAAACATGTTATCTCTCATAAAATAGCATAAAGAGTAAGATTTTAACTTGTAATAAAAAAAAAATGTAATATAGGAACAACCCAATATTCGTAGAACTTATGACATGGAAAAAAAACAGGGAAAAAATATTAACTCCAATACAGATCACGGAGACAAACTCCAAGAGTGAAGTGATTAATTAAATCTTATTTTTATTTCTAGAGCCCCCCCCCCCCACCCCAACTCCCCCTGGTGCTGTTTAAACAGCTGCCCGGGATGGCATTCCTCAACGTCTAATGGTAAGTTTCCGTTGGGAAGAGTTGGTCGGTCATCACGGCATCTGCCAAGAAAGAAAAAAAAAATAAGCACGAATTTATAAAAAAGGCTTTTTGGAACATTCATAATGTGTTTACATAATTACATCAAATTGCGGACGGAGTAGGTCTTCGTATTTTTCTTTGATGATAGGGCTTCTGGAATATAGAGCTGACATCATATAGTATCAGTATATACAGATTTGGAAAATATCTTTTTATCAGTGAGAGAATGATTTCATAAAGAAGAGAACGACATTACAAGCGGTTAGCCTAAAGACAGACATAAGCTCTCTGAGCAATGTTTACATGCAACACCCGCACATACCTGTCAAAGACCGAGAAACAGAGTGGTGGTTCCTGCCGTGTACCACCCTCCTCCTTCAATGTTAAAAGTAGCCACAACGACAGTTTTGCAAAATCCTAAATACATAAAAAAAAGGGGGGTAAACAATTGGTAACAAAATAACTGACCTCAGTTTTAAGCCAGTTTCTCCACTGAGCCAGATCTGTAACTACACAATACGCACACACACAAACAGAATTTAGTCAACAATGTGCATAAACAACAAGGAAAAATGCTAGAGCTACTTTTATCCTTTGTGTGTTGTGAATATGGTGTTTTGTTCTGCATATTTATTGCTGTGATTCGTCACGGTCTATAATCTCAATATAAAACTTATTAGTGCATTTAAATCAAAAGAACGTGGTCACATCACTCCAGTTTTATGGTATTTCTACTGACCTCCTGTCTGTGAAAAAGCATGTTTACTTCAAAGTAATATGCTCGTACATATTAACACCCAGCACTGACAGCTTTAGGGACTCTCCAGCATGCTTTCTGTCCCCAGTGACAAAAAATTACATTTTAGAGAATGCGGATTCAGTTTATATATGGAACAAAATGCCAGAAGCGGGAAGACCTTTCCTATTTGCATCTAATAAATTTCTGTGAATGTATTAATCTATCACATTTGCACTTATACAGGGTGTTTTAGAGGATTGTACAAGCATAACAGTTGACTGAGGAATCTGGGACGTAGTTACAACAGCCTTCCACTCAGTCCGATATAAAAAACATTTAGGAACCACGTATTCTTTGTGATTGCCATCGGGATATGAAGAGACTTTCAACCAAAATAACACAAAGTGCTTTTGAACCAAATCCCTTGCCTTTGAGATAACAACAGAATGGCGTACGCTACAGCATCCGCATTGCTATTTAATTTTCATGGCCCTTACAAGATAGCAAAGAGTAGAATGGCAACATGTTCAACGAGAGGATACAAGATAACTTACGAAAAAACCCCCCCTTACAACACTGTGACTTTATTTCTGTTGTCTGTCTGTTGATTATGTCAGCGTCGTCTGCTTCACGGCGTCTTTCTCCTCTCTCCTGGACAGCTTTGGATCACGTTTGTTTGCTCTTCAAAAAAAAGATCATGGCCACGGCGTGTATTGTTTATCGCGAGGATCTGGCCGAATTCCTCTACCAAACTCCAAGTCTCGCGTTGGCAGTGGGCCATGTCTCAGTAGGGCAAATTGCCAATCCTACAGGTTGGGATATGTAATTGCATGGTTTATTTAACAAAGTAAAAAAATCTAATCGGGAAATGTACATGTGTGACAGCAAAAATAATGCCAAATTAAAAACTTGGCCCAAAAATACCTGGTTCGTTATGATGGTCATGCATCCAACAAGCTGTACATGTAAAAACAGTTTTAGACTAGCTGGTTCAATATAGGGCTATAGCCAAGTCGTTGAAATTAGACCACAGGATTGCCTTGATTTCACCCCTAACACAAGACTGTCCAATTCAGGGAAAATCGTGGCTACAGATGTCACGAAAATACCACGTATTGTCTAGATATTATTTGATTACTGAACCATGAGGGAACAATCTCGTGCTCGCACTGGGCAAAAACTGTCAATAATTTCGCAACTTGCAAAAACTTACCATAAATCCAAAATTCAAGGTTTAAAGATGAGACAGAGCCACAATATCGAGTCATTTATAACTAATAATTAACCGAGATCTTTATTTTTCATTTTTGCCTAAGTCAATATTTAAACAATATGCTGTAATAATAATTACATAAACTATATAATAATTCTAATTGTTATAATGTTTCAAAAAATTGTTACTGTATTTGATAAGCTGACTGTGGTCAAAAATTACCATTGTAAACAATTTTAAGGCTCTTTTAGCTATGCTCATCGCTGCGTTATAGGGCTTATAGCCAAGCCGTTTTAAAAATTAGACACATATAGCCTCAATTTCGCCCAAGGGCTTAAAAGCAGAGACCGTAAACCGTCCAGTTTAGAGCTTCATATAGACCGTGTCAAGAAATTTACACTTATATTTTGTCGCGTTTTTGTTATAGAACCTGCGAAACATGATGGGATATGAAACATGCACTGCCTGGGACAAACACACTACGCAGGCACTCCACAGGCCTTTGGACTCCACTGAGTGGCCGCTACACACAGCTGCTACCTGCACGGCCGAGCCCCACAAATAGCGGCTACGGATAGGTACTTGCCCCCCCCTGAACATGTTCAAAGGAAATGAAACCAAAACACCTTAATAAACCGCGGTTGGCTTTTATTGAGCGAAGCGAATTTTGTACCATATTCCTCAAACAAATCCGGCACCCCCTCTTTCGCAACCCCCCCCCATATAAACCCCACACCCCCTCCCCCCTTTGCCTTTGCACAAGAAAAATTTCGACTTTCAAACAAAAGCAAAGCTGATTTGCAAATACACAAAATTCTCTTTGACCCCGCACCCGAAAGAAATGCCACCCCGCAGCTCCCACCCCGCCGTCAGACCCCATGGCAATCTATTATAGTGCTGTTACAATGGTGCGCACTCATTTGCATTTGTATCACGACCCGCCAGAATCTTGGCCCTGACTCTGATTTCTCAAAAAGGGATTAGCAAGGAAGATTTTCGCACCATGCGTGGAAAGTTGGGATATTTTCTGACAAATGACACATGAAGCAAGTGTATTTTTCCAAAAACAACAGATGGCCGCTGTGCGTAAATGTACGCTAGTCTACGAGATCCGAAACATCTGTTTACCTTTTCAGACCCAATATGAGAGGAGATATGCCTCGCCTGTCCAGAGTGTGTCTTCACCCACTCCTTTCCTTGGATGGAGCTTGACGTTTTGATGGCATTTTTCGGGGGCAATCTACATGCTTACATGGCTGACCTCAGATCATTAACATGTGAACAGAGCCGCTCGCGATTAATGAGTTGAAAACAGGAGAATCGTTGACCTCTATTACTTTATACGGATGCCTATAATAAGAGCAATATTGTTTTCAAATTTGAATTGGTTTTAAAATTAGAAAATTTGAGGCTGTCTCCCCATGATGGGCCATGTATGTGAGGCACAAATTTAATTGAGATTCAGGCTTGTTTTATTCAAGAAAGTTCCCAGAGACTTGAGGACATGCAGAGGAGCGCGCCCTGTTTGGTTTTCTTTATTTTCCAAAATAAAAAACAAAGACATTCTTTTGGTGACCACTATACACAAATATAAACGCAGACCCTGTGCAGTTTCAAACGATGCCATTCTCGTATCTGTAATTTAAATATCTTTGTGGGCCCATCAACAAAAAAGGCACCAAAAACGCCAATGGCAACGGTCTTCGACCCACAAAGATTAGTTTCTTAAATGATTACATTATTCCTTCTGAAAAACTAATGGGTAAAAACCCAGGATTAGTAACAAGGCTGAATTTGTAGTTCTATCAGCGGTGAAACTTGATCTGTCTCCCAAAATTACAGGACAACGAGTGACACCAGAAGATATAAATATTCATCCTGTTGCTTACTAAAAAAATCTATAATTATTTTAGACACAAATGATTGCCAGTGTGAAAACATTTAAAAAGTTTAGATATTGTACTAAATAATGTGATTTGGCTTTAAAAATTTTATTAATAATTTAAGGAACCTTCTTGGGTGAGATATCTGATACTAAATTAAATGTTCTAAGGGCACTGCATTTTTTGGTTAAACAATATTTTTGTTATACGATTGAACACTTTTAATCAACATGTATAATATTCTCGTATAGTCCGCGTGATCGCTAACAGAGGATAAGGAGGTAATTGAGAAAGGTATCAGTGTTTTTGATAGCAGGGAAGACCGCTCTAGTTAAATGTTTAGCCATGTCTATGCCTCGATCTTTTGAACAATTCACTCATGTTACCAACTCCTAGCAGCCCTTATTGTTACATTTCACTGAGCAATAGTACGGGTGCGATTTGTGAAAAACATTCGAAATGGGTAATATATAGAGAGACTACAAAAGCTCACCTGTTCACAACTCATTTTGGTCTGATGTATTCCCTAAAAAGGTAAACCAGGTGTTTTTCAGTGTCTCGTGGACATAGCATTCAAGTGAAACGGAGCTATCGCGCCATCTGCTGTTTTTGGAACAGTTATAGTTTCTCAATTGGCATTTGTGAGGAAAATATGCTTTAATGTCATGTGGAATCTATGCCTGCCATGCATTTGTTGGAGAAATGCCAGCCAAAGTTTCCCTCAACAACCATGTGTCTGCACAGTTGTAAAACGATAACACTACATATATATGTCCCATACTCCACGATTTTCTCCTCAATATGAGAGTTTGGGCTTTTGAGCAAATCACGTTGGCGTATTGTTTGAAAGTCGAGTTTTTACTTGGCTAAAGCAGATTTTGTTTATTTTACAATACGCTGGTGAATTTGTTTGATGAATATTGGCATCAAAATTCGCTCATTAGGGACCTATTGCTTACATGATGTGTATAGCATATATCTGCACAAGTTATTTTGGCCTTAAAAAACGACTTTTAACAAAATACTCTAGTCTGGTTAGTTGGGCTAGCCCATAACTGGACTGTGATCTGGTGCTATATGTTAACAACCGAGTACGTTGAAATGACCGGCACTATTTGCTGGGTAAGAATAGGCAGAACTAGTAAAGCTATGATAAAAATATTTTTTGGGCATGTTTAGGCACAGGCCTATTTTAAGGGATTGTCCGCCTGTGGCATTTATTCCAGCTACGACGCCACAATTCAAAAGCTTCCCATACCCACATACACGAGGTGTACATACTAAAAGAGTTTGGTAATCTTTTACACAGGAAATCGGCTTTGATAAATTACATAAAAACACTGTGAAATTTGATAGCAAATGATTTTATATGTTTGTCTGTGTTATAATAAATGGAAAAAAAGGCCGCTTTTTGATTTTTATTTTTTTTTTTTTATAAACGAAGTGTTGAAAGGTAATAGCTCAGTTCTGAGAGTCCAGCATCCTGCAAACAATGTATTTGTCCGCACATGTCAGCTAATAGAGGAAAAAATGACATTTGTTTCTATATACTCATGCAAAAGTTATTTCTTTCATCAAGGGGAGGACTAATACCCTTTTGTATAGATTTTCCGATACCCACATTTGACGTCTCCCCATTACCCAATACAGTGGAAATAAAGGCAATCTCTTTATATCCTTTTAAGAAAACCCATTGAAGTTCATAAAAAGCTGCGGTTTGTGACAAAATTACATTGTGTTGTTTTCACATCATGACACCACCTCTATACAAGGCACTTTTTTTGTTTGGTGTCTAAACACGGCTCTGAAAGTAGGATAACTCAGGCCCTGTGTGCTCAGCAAACTGCATTACATTATAAAATATATCTCGGCATACTCAACAATCTAAAATAGAATCCACATTCTCCAGCTTTAATCATTTCATTCATGTGCATTCTGTATTGGTATACTGATGCAGGCATCTGACCTAGCATTCCTGTATCACTTCTGCAATTCAGATCTCTCTGTTGTTTGGCGCGAGCTGCGGGTATCCGCTACCGGAGTGCTATATGCCTGTCAGAGCATCAAAGAAACAATATATGTCATCACACAGCACTGTAAATACTCCATGTGTATTTCCGGATATTACTGAAATTGATCAGGTACTGTACTTTTCTGTCAAGAAACAGTTTATCAGATTTTCCGCTGTGCTTTCACGTTCAAAATAAAGATTCAAAGATAAAAAAAGTAAATAACACGTTATAGCCTCATCAGACGCGCGTCCATTCCTCTCCACGGCGCCGGTGATCACCAGAACTTGTAAATGATTATTATAACTGGTATTCTCCTAGAGCATATGCGAAAAGCTTTTCCGGCAAGCAGAGCTTTGTATCACTAAGCCGGAAAAACTACATATCCAGGTCCACCGCCGTCATCCCCGGCCGGAAATGGAATGGGTCACTCATGCCCCCACCCTTCCCGCTGATGACGCGATTATATAAATATGGATCTGGTCTATCACAATCAAATAGAATCCACATTTCTCTGACAGCTTTATATCATTTCCTTCATTTGCATTCTGTATTGGATAAGCTGATTCAGATCATCTGACCTCAGTCATTCCTGTCTCAGCTTCTGGCATCTTGTTTG
>NC_056618.1:32148201-32152568 GCF_018340385.1 Cyprinus carpio
ACGCCGGCGTCACTTTGTGTTTTTTTTTTTTTTTTTCCCTGATTTTTTTTTCCATGAGAGAGTTACAATAAGCGAAAACTAACCTTATTCCCAGGGTCGACCACCGACCGTCATCCCGTCGGGCTATCCGCTAACCGTATGCTGCTATATGGCCTTCGAGAATCAAAGAACACATATATGTTCATGGCTTCACAGACAGCACTGTAATAATCCATGTGTATTTACTGTAATATTTACTGATAGATGCATCATGTACTGTAGCTTTTCTGTCAAAGAAATGAAACCGAAAAAAAAACCTTACTCATAGCTATTTGACTTTGCCTACATGCTAATATAATGTATCCTCACAAGTTATTTTTATGACTTTAACGAAATTCTGGTTAGGTTGACTACCTGTGAAAACCGGACTGTCTGGTCTATAGTCAAGCCAGAGGAGTGGTGAAGTATTGTGCTTTCTGAGTAGATAGCAGAACTAATCAAAGCTATGATGAAATAGTCCTGCATATGTTTAATAGAGGGGCAGAGATGGTTTTGACTGTGTGTTAGCTGTTTCCTGCTGTTCACGTTGTTCGGGCTTAAACGGTGGTACGTTTACAAATCGCACAAATTTATTTGCTGTCAACACATCAACTGATTATTATACCTTGGTATTCCTCCTGAGCTCAGATGCGAAGGCTTTTCGGCAAGCGAGCTTTGTAGAACAATAAGGCCGAAAGACTACATATATCGCAGGGTCGTCACTAGCGCCGTCATCGCCCGGTCGTACATGGAAGTGTGTCATCAACAATCACTGCCCCCTACCGCTTCCCCGGCTGATGACGCAGAGGTGTCAAATTCACAGCTTCACTGGACCACTGCTCAGAGGACATTGATCTGACTAATAGCGCTGACAAACCGAGACTCAGATTTATAGAACTAATTCTCTTCACCCGAGAGAGCATTTGATATAGAAAGACGCGTCTTTTGAAGAAGCTGCACCTTTTTTTCCTGATGCGCGTCTGGCGGATGAGCTAAATAGCGGCAGTGCGCAGGCTACTTATTGAACATGGTCAAAGAAATGAAAACCAAACACCTATAACGCTGTTGACTTGCTTCCATGACATAATATCATATATCAAGTATTTTGCCAAAAAACGTCCATTTTAACAAAATCCGGAGTCTCTGGTCTATAGTTAACCGAGACGGTGAAATGATGACGATTGCGTGCTGGGTAAGAAAGCAGAACTAGTAAAAGCTCTGATGAAATATTTTTCAGTGTAATAGAGGGCGAGATGATGTAGCTGTATGTTATTGTTTGTTGCTGTTGAAGTTGTTCTAACTTAAAAATGATGCATTTTAATGAACAAGCATGGTGCTGTCAAAACATTAACTCATATTGATAAAAACAATTGCAAAAATACAAACACACACTGTCCTAAAGATCGAACCGACACTTTAAAGTGGATGTAGAATAAATACCAATTGGCATGAGATTGAAGAAACAAATAGGTGAATTCAAATCTCCGATCAAACCATCAGGGATTGTTTTTAAATTTCATAACTCCATATGAAATCTCAGAAGGTTAACTCTGCATATTAAGCGCCTGGCACACGTTCTGACACTGCAGATCCCCACCATAGTGGGGCGAAGTGCATGGTCAAAATGATAAAGCAAGATTAATATATTTATAATATCACATTTAGTTAGCAAAAATGAGTGTACATGTAAGTCTTCTGTATAATAAGATATAAATTAAATGCACATGGAAGCACAAAGATCATGAACCGTCAGATTGCTAAATTTCATAGCGCAACATGACCAACAAGAGTAGACATCGAAGATCTTGAAGAGTTTCCACAACTCTCTCCGCTTCACTAGATGCTATTTAGTGGTCATAAAACAATGAAACAGAAAAAGGATAAGTAAAAAGGCGGCTTTGTCAATCTTGAAGGAAAATGTGTACATACTGTATAAGAAAATGAGGAGCGCTGAAGCAGAACATTTGTTTTAGCATGAGAACACTTTGCATAATCCAAAAGTCATGACATGATAAACTTTAATGTGCTTTCTAAAATGTGAGTGAAAGGCTCAAAAGAACCTAAAGTTCCTTAAAAAAAAAAAACACTACTTTTATGAAAGCAGTGTGCTGTGGAGCCGATGGACACATTATGAACATTGAGAAAAGTGAAAGTGACATGACATAATGCATTTGTGCTCTGGATTTAAGCGCCATCCAAGTGCACACACACAGTAGTGAAACACACACACACCGTGAAGCACACACCCAGAGCAGTGGGCAGCCATTTATGCTGCGGTGCCCGAGGAGCAGTTGAAGTGCGGTGCCTTGCTCAAGGGCACCTCAGTCGTGGTATTGAAGGAGGGAGAGAGGCGCTGGCCGCATTCCTCCGGCCCACACCTACAATTCCCCTGCTGCTGTAGGCGGAAAAACATGGTGAGAGCAGATGTTCTTCACCATAAGTTTTTTGGCATAGGCGCTCAGTGGTGTATTTCTATGTGGCTTGAGGTAGTGGATGTTCACCTGGCATACAGACCCATTAGGAGTCGGAAAGCCAAACACCTTGGGGACATGGGAGATGTCAGTGATGACGAGATGTCCAAATGAGAGCAATGTTGAGTTATTCCTTGGGACGCACATTCACATTGATGTCCAGTTACAATCAGAAATGCCCGCGTCAATTCTTCAAATCCCCCTAATTTCACCGGATGGCTGGAAAACACAAAATAGTACTTACATAGTAAAATTTATAAACAAATGAAACACACATATGTGACATTTACACTAGTAAAGTGTGTGTTTTGTTAAAAGACAGTACCAATACATGACAATTGTCGTTTCACCCTCAAGTGGAAGATATTTTGAAAAATTTAACCAAAAATGAGTCAAAAGTAAATGGTGCTCCTCAATGTTTGTTTACAAACATTCAAAATAACTTCCTGTTTTAAACTGTTAAAAGATCTGTACAAATTCTTTGTCTGTGAACACAAAAGACTTTACAAAATCACAATGGGAAAATAAGTGGAAAAATACACCCCCGGAAAAAAAATAGGCTAAAAAAGGGGGGGAAATTATTGTCTTCACTGGTATTTACTGATTTCTGATGTCATTAAATGTGACAAACCCAATACAAATATTAGTTTTTTTCTAAGCATCTAACTGTCTAATCTGTCCCACATTTTAATAAGATCAGAAAATTCAATCGGTCTGTGTGTGTAAAGAGGTATTCATTTAATAGTCTGTTGCACTGCATGTTCAGAGTAAAGCATGACTCTTTAAGGGTTGGTTAACCCAAAAACGCATGTTTTACTCACCCTCATGGCATCGTAGGTGTGTAGAATCCTGAAAAAATGTGTCTACTTTTACAGGGGGGCGTTAGAGAAATCTGTGTTTCACAGACGTACTTGGTGATTTTAATCCCGTCCGAATCTGCCATGTCTGTGTTTTTCTCACACAACCTCTGTAATAATTCCAGAGCGAATTACCTACTGTTTTTCAGCAAACTCAGTGATCCTCTGAGAAAACTAATCCCGTCCGAATGCGAATGTCTGTGATTGCCGGTGATATTTTATTTCACAACGCGTTTCCTTGTGTGTTTTGGCCAACGTGAAATTTACTGTAGATGGCTCTTTACAGCGTGCATGTTTGATATATTTGCTTCCCGGCAAAAGAAAAATAGTAATATAAAAAAAATAAAAATAATAAAATCAAGAGCCAGATTCGTAAAACTGTTAATGGCTATTGTAATATCAGCGTCAGGTAAGATACCGGTCTCACGTTCATTTATGCATCAGTACATAATGTTTTAATACAAGATGTTACCTTTATGAAAATTAAAAATCGGTTGTAGCCTACTACAAAAAAAACAAAGTAAACTAAAGAAATACCATTAAAAATGGTTTGCTATAACTGCCATTTAGTTTAGTATTTATTGTGTATAATACTAATGTAAATCAATCCGAGGACAATCGTATATGCAATGCGCGTACAGGAGCGCCCATGATTCTGTTTTTTTTTCTGACGCACAGATGCACAAAACAGCCCTCCCTCTGGAATAAACCGAAGATGGTTTAGTCCGTGTCCGAATTGTTACATGGAAAATTTGCAGACGTCAGGGGTAAGAATCGAAACTCAACCTTAGTTTAAGAAAACTAGTCCGTTCCGACTAGTGCTTATGACTTTCTTCTTTCAAAACGACCAATCAATCGGATTATATTAAAAACTATTCTTGCTCTTCCAAGCTTTATAATGGCAATAGATGGGTTTTTTTCAACAGTCCAAAAGTAGTCAAATAAAGTGCATCAATTCATAATTAAAGCTGCAAGCAGCGATGAAAGGGCCCTCGCACCCGGGCTCACCACCAACCGGTGG
>NC_056618.1:32152606-32152941 GCF_018340385.1 Cyprinus carpio
CAAATATTTGTGCCACACAATTTCCTGCTTCCAAGCTGGTGGCGGCTATTGATTATAATCTGATATTGGCATGTAAATGTCTTCAGGCCAGGACTCTTACAAACATGCAAAGTTTCGGGCTAGATCAGGATCATTCATTATTAAGTTAATTTCTGTTGCCAGCAGTGGCAGGCTAAGACTATAACACAATATTGGCCTCAGAGATGAGTTCCAGGCCAGACCCACATCAAACCCAAGAAGTTTGGGCTGAGAGCTTGTCGCCAGCACGTTTTTAACTGAAATATTGGCCTTAAAATCTGTTGAGACTAGGAATCTTATCAAACATGTGAAGTTTA
>NC_056618.1:32153447-32165400 GCF_018340385.1 Cyprinus carpio
AACCCCATCCCAGACCTCACTAATGTTCAAACCCTGGCTACAGCCATGAGCGTGGGCTATATAAGAATGACCTGCTGCGTTACATAAATATAGATGTGCTACTGTTATAAATATTAGAGTATGTATTTTTTTTTTTGGTAGTTAAACATTATAAGATACTGTTAAGGTCTTAAGCCAAGTTTAAAACAGTTTTATGTTATTTATTGCTATATTAATGTAACCATCTATGACTGAACGAGCAGAAGTCATTTCCAAGTGGCCCGGACTCTACAGCGGTTCGGGTGATTGCAGTGAACAGGAATCGGGTCCAGTGCTTTACAGCGCATCCCCACAAACACATGCTGGTGAGTTTGAAGCTGCGGGCTGACTGCCCCGATAACATCACTATTTAGTCTGAGTCGGGTGACCCAAATGGTCGTGGACCCGATTACTACATGCTATCTGGGATTATTTACTGGAGTTGAACTGGAATATATATATATATATAAAAACACAAAACATTAAAATAACACAGATTAACTAAATAACTCATATATATATCCCCGCTGTCAGAATGTCACCAGTTTTATTAAAAATGTTACACATTTAGCCCCATGCATGCCTGTTTTATATTAGCTGTACATCAACAGCATATTTTTATATTGTTTGGATTAACTAATGAGTAGACAGATATGAATGTTCCCAGGTACGAGCAGTAGGATTATAAAAATATGTGCCAATATAAAATTTACCTATATAAAATTGCTAAATAAATCTATCAGTACTACTTAAGTTCATAAAAATTGAGTACCTTTTGTACTTTTACCGAAAGTAAAAATTGAAAAAGGAGTACTTTTACTTATAATATCTTAATATAACGCAGGAGTAATATTTTATTATACGTTTCTGTACTTTTACTCAAGTTCTTTGTTTGTTTGTGTTTTGTGTATGTCTTTAACGAGATGGTGTTGTTGTTGGTAATTCACGCTTGAGAAGTGTTTTGTGTAGGAAAAATTAATCTACACAAAATATTGGTCACAAATTATTGGGCACTTTCTAAATAAAAGTATAATCACTGCATCTACTAATAATTATTGCAGAAGCTGCAGAAACAGTTTTCAAGAGAGTGAAACCCATTAAATGAATCCAAACATGAATCACAATTAATTGCAAGTAATTTACCATCCCCAGAAACAAACTAATTTTCTAAGTAGTATTTGATAAAAAGAAGTGGAAACATACATCAGAAAAAAAAAATATGTTTATTGTTTTGATTTTTTAACTGTTACCTTTCGGACTCCTCTAAATCACTGTCCACTGTAACTCTCTGTATGTTTTTTTATTTGACCCTTGGGTTTTAAAGCAACCTTATATATAAAATTATTAACAGAATTCAGGTGAAGTGTCTGTTTGACTTGAACACACAGCAGCTGTGATTAACTCACTTATACCACAATCATGTGCCAGTGTGGACTAGATAAAGCTGTCATTAATGTTTGCAGCACAAAAGTTGACTGAACGAATACAATAATGGTAGTTTTCATAAGTTATTTTATCTACAGGTCGTTATATCTGAAATTCTGAGGTGAAAAATAGTGTGGTTAGAATTATTTTTTTTTAATTAAATTTATGGGGCAGCATCTCAAAGCAAGTTTATGTCAATTTTGAGTGTTTCTGTGTGTGTTTCTGTCTTTGCTCTTTCTTTTCTGTTAAATTTAAGCTAATGTTTTTGTGCCAGTGTTTACAAGCAATACTTGCTTCTTAACTTTAAGAAAAGTTATTTTAATGGGCAAACGTGTCACCCTCACACTGTGGTGGCTTGTATTTCCAATGAGAATCAGATTTATGCATTTAGATGCAGGTCAGATGTCCAGATATCTGATATGTATCTAATTTAAAACCACATTTGTAAGTGGCTCAGGACGGATGCGAGAGAAATAAGATTTTGGTCTTGTTTTTGTTTTTTGTTTTGTTGTGTGATATTATATCTGTTTTGTGTCACGCAAGGAAACAAATAAAAATTGTTTGTGCGAGTGTAAACACAGCCAGAGAGAGAATTTTTAAAGATTCGTAGAGTAACGTCTGGATCTATGTTGATTTCATCAAGATTTCTGCCTGTAAAATCTGCCAAGCGTCCTTTTTCAAGGTCCAGGAGAATATTGCTCATTTTGTCCAGTAGAAGTGTAAATGACCAAACTGAAGTTGTGTAGCTCCGACAGCTCCAGAGCAGTTCTCCACAGCTGTCATAACTTCATCACCCGCACATGAAGACTATAATAAGGATATTACAAATATTAGTTAAAACCATTACTTATAGAGCGGGTCCCCACAAGGCTGAACCGTACAGTGTGTGTATTCAGTACAATGGGTTTCACATGACTTTCCATTAACACTCTACAGGACCCCACAGCGTCACACCAGAAACAGTGTGTGTGTGCTGCTGTTTGACCTCAAGACTAAAAAATAACGTGGCAACCAACTAATCTGTTTGACTTTAAGACTGAAACTAACTGAAGGCTATAATAAAGATGAAGCAAATATTAGTTAAAACCATTACTTAGAGAGTGAGGTCCCCTACAACGCTTAAACCCATTACAGTGTGTCTGCATCAGAAACCGTATTCTTCTACCACTGCATTTTACAGGAAGCTTAAGTGGCAAAAGAGGAGGCGGGAGGGGATCAAGGAAGGTCCGCGAGCATGACAGCACTATATGTGTACAGAGTACAGGATCTTTAAGGTCCCCTTCAAAAAAATAGTCCAAGTCTTAAAGAATCTGTGATCTCACATCTGTAAAACATGACAAAAGTAGTCAAGAAACTTTCTCTAAAGCCAGTCACTTGTTCAAGAGTCGTGGTGTTATTTCTTTCTTTCAGGAATACTGTCCCTAAGCTGCCAAAGGCGAGTTTTAAAATTAATTCACAGTCTTCTTCTATGATGCAGCTTCTGGAGAAAGTGATGCGCTTAAAAAGGGTTTAACCTACAACTGATGATGACCAATGAATCCACCCGTGATAAGTCTTCCTTCATGATTGGATTGTAGTGTACATATATTGTTAAAAAGTCACATAAAAGTAAATATAAAACACAATATAAGTCATTTATAAATACTAAGCTTTCTACAAATAAAAAATGTGTAACTGCTAAAAGCGTTTAAGAGCTTAAGATAACTAAAAGAAAATGTATGATTACTTTTTGAGGTTATGTATTTAGAGTTTAGTGTTGGGTTTAATTTGTTATGATTATTAATCTTAACTCAATTCTAAGAATCAGATCTTTTAATTATCCCTGATAATTTATTTAAGATTTCTATGACCTTGGAATGCACTCTTATGAAAAACAACCATGGTATTACTATAATAACTATAAAACATGTTAAATTGATTATCATTTTAAAATATCATGTTTTTAAAAATAGTTAAATATAAAATAATGGTACATCTGTGGTAACTGTGAATTTACTAAAACTATAAAACATGTGAAGCTAGATGCACGACTCCAGACCGGACAGCGTCATAAAAGGTGATCCATTAGGCGGCTCGATCCAGCAGCTCAGTGTTTTATTCATTTATGTCAGGAAAAGGACCATTTACATCCAAATGTAATTTAATGCACACAGAACACAACCTAGAAATATATTTCAGAATATAAACTGCTTAATCGGCCATTTTCAGTAAGATTTATCGTTACTAAATGTGTTTGTGTTCCTGTCGTTTAACTTGAATAATGTCCAAAAGATATCTGTTTTTTAAAGCGGTGGGTAATTCACTGTTGATTTGCTTAAAAATCTACTTTGAGATTCTGTTGGCTAACATGTTTATGGTGTATTCTGCGCGTGCAACACCCCCTAACCTGCGCCATTCTCACTTCCTGCACACACACACACACACACACACACACAGACACACACACACACACACACACACAGACACACAGGTGAACACACACACACAGACACACACACACACACACACACACACACACACACACACACACACACACACAGACAGACAGACACACACACACGGACACACACACACACAACCTGAACACACACACACACACACACACACACCCCCTGACAACACACACACACACACACACACACACACACCCACACACACACCACCTACACACCTACACAGCCCACAGACACACACACACACACACCTGCGCCCACACACACACCACCCAAACACACACACACACTCACGGACACACACACACAACACAGACACACACACACACACACAACACAGACACACACACACACAACACAGACACACATCACACACACACAACACACACACACACACACACACAACACACACCGCCCCACACACACACACACACACCCCACACACACACACACACACACACAACACACACACACACACAACACACACACACACACACCCACACACACACACATTACACCACACACACACACACACACACCTAACACACACACACACACACACACACACACACACACAACACACACACACCCACGCACACACACACTGCCTGCCACACCCCGCCTACAACACACACACACACACACCCACACACACCCCACACACACATACACACACACACACCCCACACACACACACACACAACACACACACACACACACACACAACACACACACACACACACACACACACACACACACACAATAAATTGAACACTGGTCAGTGCATTGACGTGGAAATTGAATGTGCTCGCAGACACGGCTGGCGCTTGAGCCATGAGACAGGCTAGCCCAGCTGAGCTTGTCATCACAACTTTTCAGTGTTTTCAACCACATAATGTTTATTTTGTGGTTTCAGACATATAAGTACTAAAAAAAATACATTTAGGAGTTTGTAAAATACACACTGATAATCAAAGGAAGAGGCTATAATAATCCTTTCCATTATAATTAGACCACGTTTTTATTCATATCAGATACACATTGTGTAAGTAACTTTAAGTTTACTCTTATTATTCTCCCAGTTCAGCACCCACTTACTTTTATGTGATATTTCGAGAAGTGGATAACCAGAATCCGTTGTAAATCCAACAGATCCGATTCTCTGAACTGCGCCTCCGCGCACAAACTAAGATGGCGGGCGCCCATCGCAATATAGCCAGCTAACGCGATCGTTATAAAGGTGTTTAAACAACAAAACACTTCCACTTGCATATATTTGACAATCGGAATATCAGCTATTTTATGCCATATCTAACAAATTTGTGAATATTTTGAATAAAAAAGGAAAAATGACATAAAAGCAGATCATCATTCATTCAGCGCTGTTGTTGCTGCGGTATGTCACGTGACAAGCAATGACGCATCACCATGGAAACCATAAAGTGACACATCTAAATAACGGTCGCCTTGAAAAACTTGCTGGGGGGTCAGACAGAATATTTTGAACTTACGTGTGAAAGGGTTAATTCAATACTTGTGAAATGGTGTTTGCAGAAAAGTCTGATACAAATAAAAAAATATAATATATATATATATATATATTAATTCAATTAGTAATTAATTAATTGCAATATTTTGATGGAGTCTTTTATAAACCCAGCACTGTAGTGTTTTTCTTTAATATCACAGCTGCAGTGACTGCTAGAATCTAGAAGTGCTTCTACTCTCATTACTGCACACCAGTATTAGAGTACAACCAGGATAAAGACCGCGAGGTCCCTCAGAGATTTCAGACAAACCATTATTGAATACAAATTCCACAGGGATATAGGAAATACATAGGAAAAAATATGAGGTGGGCAAGAATGACCTTTTATCTCACACACACTGGTTAAAGACTCACCAGTATGAGGCTAAAGGGCCACAATATTGATACAAATATTTCAACTTAAGTAATATGTTTTGCATAATATCTAAGTTAATCATTGTCTAAAACAACCCCTTCAGCAATGTTTGTACCATATTCTGCTTTGTGATAAAATAATTTACTTTTTATGAACTGAGTACATTGCAAAAAGGATTTATAAAACAAAAATACAGGAATATTTCATTATAAAGGAAAAGATTGTGAAAGATTCTTACACTGCTTGAAGATCTCATAGTAACTTAATATGACTTTACAGCATCTCAATTAAAAGACTGTTTATATTTTGTGTGTTTTTTAATATTTTTTTAATTTTTTTTATGGTGATTTTATAATTTTTTGATCATATATTTTTCTCCATTTATGTTGATTCTTTTGTTTTGATTATTTTGATTTAATTATTTTGAAAACATTAACAAGACCTTTGTTTCAAATATAAGCCTTTAATTTTAATGATTCTCATTTGTCTGTAATAATTTTAATTGTAATAATTTTGACATGAGTCCATCTTTAGCCCCATTGTAAACTACCAAACACCAGTCACAAAATATTAATTATCAAATACAAATTATTATAATTATATATTAATTCCAGTGTGAGAAAAAAATGAGGAGTGATGTCTATTTTCCAAATACTCCTGCCTCTCAACCTCCCCACATATCCTTAAACACCAGAGTAATATGTCACAGTTATACTGTAATGTTACTCTTAATATTTAAACATTATTGCATGTATAGTACTACAAAAGGTTTGAAGAATGAAAATGATAAACTAGTTCAGTATCAGGAATCATGTCAGTAGAGAGCATTTCAATTAGTTTCTTATCTTGTGCTTTGTAGTGGCTTGAAGTTAAAATCTCTATAGCACTGATCCTGGTGTATAGAGAAAAGTAGTGCTCATACAAACACACACACAAACACACTCTCACCCTAAAACTTAAACACAGTCTCAGAGAGTCATTCATGTTCTTCACTCTCTGCAGGCTGTGTGACTGCAATATTGGAGAGGAAGGCTGTGCTGCTCTGATTTCAGCTCTGAGATCAAACCCCTCACACCTGACAGAACTGGATCTGAGCTTTTAATACACCAGGAGACTCAGGGTGAAGCTGCTCTCTGCTCTCTACTGGAGGATCCACACTGTAAACTGGAAAAGAAACTAGAGTGAGTGTTATTATATTATTGAACAACTTAACAAACTGTGTGTGAAAATACTGACAAACAAAAAACATTTCATGTTAAAGGGATAGTTCACTCAAAGAATTAAAAACTCTAATCATCACTTTACTTTTCTTCAAGACATTTCAAAACATTATGACTTTATTTGTGGAAAATAAAAAGAAGATATTTTGAGAAATGTTTTTTGTCCACCACAATGGAAAACAATGGTGCCTTAAAACTTTGGCTGCCAACAATAGTATTCAAAATATCATGTTTTGTGTTTCTACAGAAGAATGAAGTTCATACAGGTTATGAGCCATATACAGGGAAGAAAATTATGACAATTTATATTTTGGGAGAGCGATTCCTTTAAAAATCAAAAATGTAAAATGATCAAAATACAATGATTATACTGAATGTGCCCAAAACAAATGTATGTTTGTATATAGGGCTGCAACAAGCGATTATTTCGATACTTTCGATTAATCTACTTGATTATTAGAGCGATTGATCGACTAATGTAGATGATTTCACTGATTAATCAATAGAATTTTATTGATTATTATTCAGCTCTTGCAATTAGTTAAAATACTGTTATACATAACAAATAAATAAAAGGTAGTCTAATCTCTTCAGCTTTGGGAAATAATATTATGTAATTATAATTATTATATATAATTTATACAATATATAATTTATACAAATAAATATATTTGACACACGAAATAATGAGAAATCCTTCTTATTTACCATTTAATTACTATTATATGAAAAAAATAACTGAATGACACATCATTCTGCCTAACATCTCCTTTTGTACGCATATAATATGGATAAGAAACAAAATAAAGGGAGTGATTAGATGTTTTTATTTTTGGATAAAACAATTTTATCCACAATATACACTACCAGTCAAACATTTCTGAACAGTAACATTGTTTTTAAAGAAGTCTCTTCTGCTCATCAAGCCTGCATGTATTTGATCCAAAGTACAGCAAAAACAGAAACATTTTGTAAAAACTATTTAAAATAACTGTTTTCTATTTGAATATATTTTAAAATTTATTCTCGCTTTCAAGGCTGAATTTTTTAGCATCATTACTCCAGTCATACAGATCCTTCCGAAATCATCTCTAATATTCTGATTTGCTGCTCCAAAAAACATTAATTATTATTATTATTATTATTATTATTATTATAATTATTATTATTATTATTGTTATTATTGTTGTTGTTGTTGTTGTTGTTGAAAACAGCTGAATATAATTTTTTCAGGTTTCTTTGATGAATAGAAAGTTCAGAAGAACAGCATTTATCTGAAATTGAAATCTTTTGTAACATTATAAAATATCTTTGTCAATTCACAAAAGCATCCTTGCTAAATAGAAGTATTAATTTCTACAATAACCCCCAAATAAATAAAATAAAAAATGATATTGACTCCAAGCTTTTGAATGGTATGGTGTATAATGTTACAGAAGATTTTATTTATTTTATTAAAATAATAATAAATAATATTATTAAAATAATAATAAATGTACTCAACTGTTTTAAATATTGATTTTTATTATTTTAATATTAATTTTAATAGATGTTTTTTGATAATAATATTAGTATTTTATGTCTTTGAGGACAAAGATCATGTGACACTAATTTGGAGAAAATTCAGCTTTGATCCACAAGAATAAATTACATTTAAAAACTATATTCAAATGGCGAATAACCTAATCAGCAAAATATTTCACAATATTACTGCTTTTGCTATTTTGGATCAACCGAATCTTGCAGACGTTGTTGAATAAATTTCGTGTCCAGAAACTTTTTATGGGACTCTCTAGAGGCCCTTTTATACTGTGACATCTCATACATCCACTGGGTTATGATAATCAAAAACAGTCTGAGCTAGATTAAAGCTTTGATCTCTGCAAACCAAGCGATCACTTTAATCAAATAATTAATAATCATGTTTTAATACCATTAAAGCTGCTTGATTTGGGTATTGCGTAAAAATACTACAGGCGTGGCGTGAATGCTTTACTGATTTCGTGCAAACATCCATCGGTGTAATAAGATGCATTTTTATCTGCTGCTTTCCTGCAGCTGTGATTTTTGTTGTTGTTGTTTATTTCGTTATTGAGAGGAAAGCATCATATATTTTGATATCCAAGCGCCATTACGGTTGCATTTCGGATCGTTTTCTCTGAAACAGCTGGCTGTCTCTTCTTCTCTTGAATTACATCCAGGGAGGCTGAATTACGGTCTTGGCGGCTACAGCGCCACACTGAGTCAAACAGCATTACCGCAGGCTCTTAAATTAGGTCAAATTAAATCAAACGACTTCACTTAATCGACAACAAAAATATTTGTAGAGCATTATTTTTATTGTCTACGCTTGTCGATAATAATTGACTCAATCGCTTCAGCCCGATTTTGTATATTCACTTATAGACCATTGAAAAACAAAGTACATAAGTGTGAGCCAAAATTATATACATTTGCAGTAATTAATTGGCCATAGCTTCACATACAAAGTACTAGACACACACACACACACACAAAAATTATATACATTTGCAGTTATTAATTGGCCATAGCTTCACATACAAAGTACTAGACACACACGAACATTGTCCTGTACATTAAGAGTAAAATACTGGCCTTTTATTTGCCTGTAGTTTACTGTAATTGTACGAATCTTCAGCTCCCTTTACAGTGTTAATAAGTGTGAGCCAAAATTATATACATTTGCTGTAATACCAAAAATGACAGATTGACCATCTTTCTCAATCCATGAATAACAGATTTACATGTACTCAATAATAACACTGAAGTCTTGAACATTTTAATCTGTTTGAAGAATGTATATAAGAGACAGCATTCATAAATGCTACTTTTTTCAGCTATCGGGTCCCTCACTCTTAGATTCATCTTTGAGCAACTGATGTTATGTATTTATTATCTCTGAACTGGATTCTTATTGTTTAATTATGTAGTTAGCATGATACATTCTTACTTGACAAATAAAATATTATATTTGATTTATCCTGATCTCTCCTGAACACATCATGACTAGTAGATCATGTGGAGGCTGATGTTTCCTCAAATCTGTGTCAGGACCAAGAACAGACTAAGGATCATGGATGAATGAATAATCAGATATCTCAATTAATTTTAACCAATATTTGTGATTAGTTACTAATTAGAAGCACATTCTAAATTTAATGATCCTCTAGCTAGTCAGATCAGGAGAGTTGTAAAAGCGGTGACAGCTCCATGAAGACTCCGGTCGGTGTTGAGACCTCAAATGTGACACAACGAGTCCCTTGATGAATGAATAATTGATAAGTATTCCCATTATACTTCAACGACAGAAGTAGCGATGGGTGAGACTTTTAAAAGAAAGCGCCAAGTAAATATATGTCGTATTTATACTATAATATTACTCCTATTTTAACATTATCACCTATAAAATATCATAAACTAGTTCCAGCATCACAATCATGAATCATGTGAGTAGAGTGCATTTAAATTAATGTTTAGCTGCTTTGTGGGATTAAAAAAATCTATGGCGCTGATCCTGGTGTATAGGAAAAAGTAGAGCTCATACAAACACACACACAAACAGTTCAGCATCACAATCAGGAATCATGTGAGTAGAGTGCATTTAAATTAATGTTTTAGCTGCTGGCAAGTTAAAATCTCTATAGCACTGATCCTGGTGTCTCAGAGATCATTCATGTTCTTCACTCTCTGCAGGCTGATTAAGTGCAGTATTGGAGAGGAAGGCTGTGCTGCTCTGATTTCAGCTCTGAGATCAAACCCCTCACACCTGACAGAACTGTATCTGAGCCTTAATAAACCAGGAGACTCAGGAGTGAAGCTGCTCTTTGCTCTACTGAAGGATCCACACTGTAAACTGAAGAAACTATAGTAAGTTATTGAGTCAGTGCTTTCATTTATTATCTTGTATTAAATCAGATCTTAGTGTATTTTAACTTTCTCTTTATTATACAGTATTTGACAGTGGAAACTCCACAAGCTCCAAACAACTGAATCAAAACAACACGTCCTGATCAAGACTGTCACCTGGACAAATGCTGATATTGTAGTGAATTTGCTTTCATCACCTTAGGGAGGTGAAATAGTGCAGTGATGGGTACATGTCACTGTTGACGTTATGATGTTTGGATCACATGTCTCTTAAGGTGTGGTTATGAGTACATCACATAAGAAAGATTGGTGTGAAACCTAACTTGTAGAGCCTCTTTCTGTATCATTCACACAAGGAAGACACAAGAGTAATAAAATTAGTTGTATTAAGAAATGATAGACAAATGTAATCAATAACTACTAAATAAATACATGAATGAAAAAGCAAAAGTAATAAAGTAATAAAGTGCATAAGTGATTACGTCGGGTGTTGCTTTGTCAGAGCTGTGTGACCCTCCCTTCTTTCCTCCTGTGAAACTTATTTGCATAGTCCAAACACACATTTAGAAAAGTGTCACTTAAGTTTTACCGGTGCATTTTCACTTTCCAAACCAATACTTTCGGCAATGTTATGAACACTTTACGTCCAAACATGATGAAACATCTTTGTGTAAGATGTTGCACTACACTACTTGTGCAGACACAATTCTATAATGATACAATTTACTCGATGCTTTTTTTTATGACATTGAGATTTTATTTTTTGTTTATTTATTTATTTTGAAAAATGTAACATAAATAGGTTAAGCAAAACAAACAGAAAAAATATTTTGAGCATCCCTTATTCTTTTCTTTATTTTCTAATAATCACAATTCTGAAGTTGGCAACAGTGGGGAAAATCATAAAGTTGTATGTTATAGACACTGATTGAAAAGTATAAACTGAAAAACAAAACTGGAATGGAAAGTAAAGACCCCTTCAAGAGTCACGTGACGTGCTCATGAACCTAGTCGCACTTGAGTAGAGCTCCGTACGTTTGGCACC
>NC_056618.1:32166399-32215329 GCF_018340385.1 Cyprinus carpio
CGATGATATCACATCACTGTGAGCTGGGAGGGCCAAAAAAGCAATCCATAAACTGCAAAGCGTGAAGGGATTAATAGACCCGTGAATGGTAGGTATGAAGGCTGGTTTCAGGGCTAGGACAGGAAATCACATTGTTCCAAACAATAACCGGGCCAGTGATCCTACAGCCCAGCATCACTTACAGATATTTTACTAATGTCAAAGCGTGATGATAAAACTAGATCAAGCCCTGTGACCCAGTTTGTGTGTTGGACTGTATATGTGTTTGCGTGAGGTTAAAGGTCTAGGAAGTTGAAGTAAATCTCTTTACAAGAGTTTTCGAAGGACACACAAAGGTTATATTAAAATCACCAAGAAATCCACTACTTGTCAAGTACTCAAGTTTCCTGCTCTTAGCCTCTTCTTTACAGAATTGTGGTCGCTTGTATGTCCAGTAGTTTGGTGCAGAGGCGTGACATTAAAATATTTGTACTTGTGAACACAGTTTAATATTCATAGACCAAGGCAAGGGATGGGCATTGAAAAAAATGTGATGATTGTGATTCCAGTTTATCTTAAAGGGGGGGCGGGGATACAATGCTGTTTCATGCATTCAGAGTTGTTTACACTGTTAAAGAGTTGAATTCTCAAAAAACAATTTGGACGTATGACGGAGTATTTCTGTGCCAAAAATCTTACTTTCCGTGTTTGTACAAGTTTAGTAGAGGGTGTTTGTGGTTTTGCGGGGCGGGGGTGATCGTGCTCTGGATGACTTAGACGAGGGTGTAACTTCTTATATGGCCATTTCTTCCGGAACATACGCACCACCCTCACACATCAACCAGAGCTAGAGTGATTACTGTGCCCATGAGAAAGCTTCATTCCGTCAGCAGCACTGCACGGGACTTGCTCGGAAAGAATGTTCCTCCAAAAAGTTTGATTTTGGTTGTAAGAGAAAAATAACTTCTGTTTCAGCTTCCGAAAGAACCCAGCGTTTAAATGTGAACAGAGCAGTTGATACAAGTTTGTTTTCCAAGCCAGCAACATTGTGATTGGTGACGAACCATGTGTGTAATGCGATCTGAAGTTTTTTTGTAGCACGCTCTCCATTCTTTAACTGCCATTACACATAGGACAGAATGATTTTAAAATGATGTTTAACAATAAAAATAGAGTGTGTTTCTGTTTTTATAAACATTTGCCTATGATATAGAAGTTAGTCCTATCACACAAACAAGCTTCCCTGTTTTTTCAAAAATATTTTGCACGATTGCAAATGGGAGTAACTTTCAGACACAACATTCAGTTTTTGTCTGTCAAAGCGAAAATAACAGCAAACTGCGGTGTTTTGGTTTTGTTCCTCATCGAACATGACATTACATGATTCAATCATACATTCACTTGTCTACGTAAACAAATTAGCATTTGTAAAACAAATTGGGTTGATTTTAGGATTCAACTCACTCTCCTACTGGCGTTGTAGTTTAATTATTTAAAAAAAGTAGCTTATTATTTCATTTTTGCAATCATTTCATACAAAATGTTATATTTAAACTTAACACATTTATGCAAAATAACATTTTGGATTTTGTTGATGGTGTATTTCATTTGATTGTTACACCAACAAGTCTTTTTATGTGGAATTAAATTTTGAATATAAATTAAAGAATCTGAAAGATTTAAAATACAAAAAAATAACAATATATTAAAAACTAAAAATTAAAACACTCTGCTCTGGCTTTTTTGCTCATTGTTATTTTAGGGTTTTATTGTATTATAATGAACAATATATTTTAATATTACATCTTAAACTTTGACTAGGCTTGGCATGTTGCTTTTAATTGTATATATATTGTTCCTCAAAGTTATATTTAATTTTTTTTGTATATTTTATGTTTCCCACCATAATGATGTTCTAGGTTGAGGGTATTTGTACTGAATAGGTATAGGCCCAAACATAACCTCAGCCCAGGGGCCCCCAGCCCAGCCCCACGGTCCTGCCCTGTGTACTAGTGATTGCTTTTTTTTTTTTTTTTTTTGCGTTTGCCTTATCGAACGTGGTGTCCTGTCAACAATTACCTGTCCATAGGCTTTTTTTAATTATAATTATGTTTTTTTATGATTAGCTGTCAGTTTAATAAGTGCCTGGCGAATGCATGTTGGTTCAGATATTTCATGATGGGAACTAAACAAATAAACAATGAATAAATGAATAAATACCAATCAAAATCAAACATTCAACATTAGTTCAAATCAGAAAAGAGAACATATAGCTACCCCTAACCTGCAACGTCCAACTTTATTAACTTTTCTAAAGTGTCAAATAAAAAGTGTGAAAAAACCAAAAAATTACCAAACGAGGCTTATAATTCAGTGTGGGAGTCTGCCCGTCCACTCACCTGCTTCTCTTCAAGCCTTGATCCTCAGAGCAGCGTCGTCGCCGCGAATCCAATATTTTTTTAATACCCAGACACTAAACGCATTCATATGCAACATGGGCTAAACCAGTGGTTCTCCGTGAACCACGTTCCTGAAGGACCGCGCGCCCAAACACTGGCACATTTTGCATTCCTCCTTAAAGACAAACACAATTGGAAGCGGTGGCACGAACTATTTCAGAGTCACCTGCTCATTATAGAAACTCACAGACCTGGAAATGGTGTGTCCGACAAAGGAGACATGCAAAATGTGCAGTGTTGGGGGGTCCTCCAGGAACGTGGTTGAGAACCACTGGTCACTATAACTTAATTATATATGCAAAACTCATGATGAGTAGTTTTAAACAGCACAATTAGTCCTTTAGCGGACAAATTGTATTTTTGAACATGAACATAAAACTTCACAGCTACAAGCCCGTGAACAAGGGAACAGTTCAAAGTAAGAAAAAAATCTACAAAATAGAGTCGGCTACAAAATCAGTTATACAAGTCAGAAGATATTCCATTAATGTAGTTAGGTAATATACTTCTCAGTTAATACATTACAGGGTGGTGGTTCATGTGCTTATAACCAGCTGCCATAAGACGTCTATAGAAACGTCAAGATTTGAACGTTTGCACATTACTGTCGGACAGACGTTGCAAATTTTGGTTTGAAAATGAAATCTGGTTAACGTCGTCAATCAGTTTGACGTCAATTGTGCAAGGATTTACAACATTGGATTTTGGTTATACAACCTAAAATACAAAATAGCAACGTCAGCTACATCGGTATTGGCCATCAAATTTAACATTGAGATTATACGTTGAATTTAGTCACCCGCTTCATAACCGAAATGTACCAAATATCAACGTCATTATGACGTTGGGTACCATCTAGACACATCAAAAGAGATGATAGGATTGTCTATACGTATGTTTATAGTAGGCACTGGAACTGCTTTGTGATGGGGTGTGTATATCTACCACTGCTATGCTAAAGACACACAGCTCTACTTTTAAACATCAAGCAGTCTTGTCCCACAGTAACACACAAATCTCAGACGGCCCTGATGACATTTCATCTAAAGCCCATCATCTACAACCAAATCTAGTGAAGACGACTTATCTCTTCTTCAGCCTCTCCAACAATACAACACAACGCACCATCCGGCTAAAATCATCATAATCATCCCAACCAGGGCCCGTATTCACAAAACATCTTAAGGCTTAACAAGTACTCATAACTTGCCGATTAGGAAAAATCTTCAAAATTACGGGTCAATCCTAAATTTTTGCTCTAATAGTATTTTCACAAGCATTTTATACTTAAAACTGGCTCCTAAATCTGTGAAAGGTTTAGACGTAAAGAGGACTCCTAAGGACAAAATAAGACCAAGCACAAACTATCCTAAAATTAATTTTAAAATCTTTATTTGAATGTGACAACTTTTATTTTTAATCCTTTATATATGGCAACATTGTGCTCTACAATACTGTGTTTCTATGAATAAATCTCTGACAGAGACTATCAGCCAATCACTGTGTGCATAGTTAGTAAGCACCCTGACATCATCCATAGCAACGGATCGACCCCTCCCCTTTCTCCTAACTTCTCTCTAGTTCTTAGTAAAGTTTTTGTCTCAGCAGATTTGTTAATAGGTTTAGATGAAAACTCTTAGCTAAAAATGTTTACACTATTAGAGAACTCTTATTGGGTAGAGATAGAATGTTTGTGAATACGGCCAAGTCAGTAACAGGAAATCTTCAGTTATCGTTTATGACCGCTGAACTTCAAGACCCCATTCAAAGCATCTACTACTTGATAAATCAAATGTACCATCTATGAAATATTGTGATTATTAGGTTTAACAATACGTTGAGTGGGACCTGTCGAGTAATTTCACTCAGTTGTGAAAAGACCTAACAAAAACAGGCTTGAGATTCACACAATTCACTGTGGGACTGAAGCATGAAGGGCAAATATCACCCCTAAATGTAGGGGTGCTCCGATTGCACAGGATTTGTCACTTGCACAATGAGCAGTGTCCATAGTCCACTAAAGCTTATAAATTTGCATACTTTTTCAATCGTGCCTGTGTTTAACCTTCAGCACTCGCAACATCTCCTGAGACCGTTGCAGTCATGCTCATGCTCACTCACGCGTGCAACATCAGGTCCAACACGTCTCACTCCCACTCATCCACATATGACCCTTGGTCATGATCCCTGTCGCTTTTTTTAACCGCACTGGTGCCTCTTTGGTGGTCATTTTTTCAACATGCAGGGAATCCCACAACTTCTGACAGAGCCCGCAGCGTACCGCAGCGATTACGATAATATGAATACAAAGAATAGGCTAGCAATAAGTATTTATGCAGGGCAAGTCAATTGTTGCGGCCCCCAGATCACTATTTAGCTAGCTCTCCACTTGATTAGTATTTTAAAAATACTCAAGTGCCGTCTGTGAAACCGCAATTCAGCGGTGACTTTAAATTACGAAAAAAAGTGTTGAATCAGTCAAGAGCGTGTGTTAAGATCTTAGAATGCAATGTAGCATTTTTCGTGATGCGTGCCCAATGAGACAGCAGACATTATAAAAATATAACTTGTTGCACCAAATGTATAAGTAGCTAGCTAAGTTACTAATTAAAAATTCGATTTAGTTAGTTATTTATTTTTATTTTTTTCACATATACTCATGCAAGGGAATACAGAGGAGATTTTAATGATGAGGGGTTTTCAGTTTTTTACCCGTATTACAGTAACTTACAACACTAGCCATTTTTAATTGTTCAGGACAAAGAACAGTGTGGCCAGATTGTGGGTTGGTTTTTCCCCACACGTTCAGAAATTCCACACATAATAAGCAAATTAAATTTTTCGGAAGTAGGCTATTATTTATTGCTCATCACCGTACAGAGCTGTCACAAGTTAGTTACCCCTCTGGTTTCCATAACCATGGAAACAATAGGCCCATTTGGAAAAGACTTACCAATCTGTTTCTTCACCATGTTAGCCCCAGATAGGAATATATAACTCTAAAATTATATTTTTATTTTTTAATGAAGAAACAAATATTTAACTGACCTTCTGTTATAACCCACCTTCAGCCGGAAGATCCCGTAAATACCATATTGGACAAATAATTGTGATTAGGCAAAATCCAAGGAGCTTCATGTTGCAAACTATGTTTTTAATGTATTATGACTTCAGTAATAGTGTCACTGAACAATGAGTTATTGCTATTTGCAAGAAATTACCCTTTTACTGAAATCCTAGACCCTACAGCGCAAATACACCTCAATGAATCTTCAAAATCGAAAGAGTGCAAAGGCTTAATGGAATTATGTAAGTTTTAAAGCTTTAGTATTACATGAAGTAATACGATCTGTAATGACAAAGGGATTATCTAAATAATGTTTCATTGTGCAACCTTTAATATACTTTGATAGCCATGTTGAAAGTTGGTATTTTATAGACACTTTTTTAAAACACTTTTTTTTTTATCAAACTTCTGTATTATGGAGAAACTGTGTCCAACATTATTTATTAAACATAGCATAAGTAGTTTGTCCTGCGATTTCTCTTTGATATGCTTATTTGGACTTCGAGTTTACAGCCTGTTGAAAGGTGGCCGTTTTTTTTTCTCTTCCATGGTGCGCTACTGTGCCCTGGGGAGGAAGGCATAAAACCTAGACAGATGTACTATCTTCATCATGGAGAACAAACTGTTGTCACATTAGCCTGAACATTCTTATGTATTTCTGCCCTTTCTATATTTTTACAACATGCTTGTGTTAGGTTTTGATGGTACGGCGAGACTCCTGAAAACAGAATCAGAAATACAGAAAATTTGTACACAAATTTTAAAGTTGCAGGTCTCGGTCAACATTGATCATTTCAGAATTATCATTCATTTTCCTTTAGCAAAATTTCATTTGCTTTAATTTCATTTGGAGTTGTTGAATTTTGATTCCTCCTTATCATATGGTTTTCTTTGTCTTGCTGGTCTATGTCCCTATTTTAATCTGCTTATTCCATGTCTCTAACTGTTTCAGTTGTTATACAGCACATACCTAGACACAGGCTGTGCCACAGTTGTTTTATCTCAGTCCAGCTGAAGACCTAGATTCCTTTTCCCTGTAATCATATGTTTGTTTGATTTATTATGAAATTCATGATTATTTAGTCTTGGAATTGGTGAGATGAGATCTTTTGAACTATTGAGGACAACGGTATCTAATGATTATTTCACATATATTATCTGCTAACTTTGTCTCCATTACTCACTGATTGTTTGGTTGTAGAATTAAAAAATATTGAGAATTACACTACCCAAAAAGTACCGTGTTACAATGCGGGGTGCACAGTTCAAACCTCAAATATTATTAAAATACAAACAATGCGATAAAACACAACAATCCAAAATAAACACAGATACTAGCCCAACTCCTTGAAACTATGACAGAAATTATTTTTAACCCCAGCTTTAAAAACATTTATGGATTATCTGTCGAATCTCAATGGTAGGATGTTTCAAAGCCTGGCCTGCAACAGTATACAAAGGCCTGGTCCCCTTTCAGCTTTAAATGAGGTCGTGTGACATCAGAAACAATTTTTTTGTTTATCTTAAAAGATGACTGTCGAAAGTAATTAGCTCAGACACATAAGTGTGAAATAATGTCTACAGGACCCCCACATACAAAACATTACAATAGTCCAGACAAGACAATATAAAGGCAATTAATAACCTTTTCTAAATCTTTAATTGACAAAATAGGTTTTATCGAGCAATGACCTAATCTGAAAAAACAGCTCTTAATCACAGTATTAACCTGCCTTGTTGAATTTAAAATCTGGATCGACACGAACTCCTAAATTCCTTATTTGTCATGACAGTAGTCTGACCAAGGGACCTAAATAGTGACAATGTCTGACATCTTCGGTGGCAGCCAAAAATCATAATATCTTTTCTGTTATCATCTAAGTACAAGTACCTCAAAATCTGTCTGTAGTACAGTCAGTACTTAGCCTTCAATATGCACTTAATTTCACCACTGACTGTTTTTATAGGCATGCATGCATTCATTTCTATATGTGAAAAAAGATGCTACACTTTTGTTATATTTATAAGGTGAGAAAAGCAGATGTTATTTACACACTTTAGATTCCATGTTAAGGCAAGGTCACTGTCAAGAGAAAAAAGGTGTCAGTCTTGGGGAAGTACAGTTGCGTCATCAGAAATATCAGAAGTCAGCGGGCAACAGGCATCAGCGGACGATTGTGGTTAAGAGTGGATGTTCTCTGCTGCGCAGGACAAAACTTGCAGGTATCAGTCTATTGTTTTACTTACCCGCAGTCTCTGATTTACGTTGCTTGTCTGTGGAGATGCGCTGCAATGACGGCTTCAAACCCTCTTCACTTAGGCCACTACGGCGAATCTTACAAGAAGAATAAAATAACAAAGTAAGAAAAAACATATAGCCTCCGCTTAAAAAACTTTAGAAACAGTAATCATTGGTTGTGTCATGTTTATTAGGGCTGCCCCCTAAAGAGTAATGCAACAATGTTAGTCTGTCCAGAAAACTCAATAATTGGACTAATTTAGATTTGGTTTGTGGCAGTTGGCAGAAAAACCCAAACAAACAAACTCGCGACAACACCTGTGAGCAAAAAAAACCCTCCACAAGTACAGGATATTACTAGATGACAGCCAGCCTGGTCCCTGCAGTTTATTAGATAGTCGGAATTCGCATATGTGGGGCAGGAAATTCAAAATTGGAAATCTCCAAGAAAGCAAGATTGCAAACTGTGTGTAGTGCTACTGCAATTATGAGAGAGATTTGGGCAGACAGTGTAATGATGGCTTATACAGGCTACAGGGCCCTTATGGGTCATCAATAAAATAAACCGGGGCATTTGTCAAGGACAATCTTTGGTCAGGGGAAAACCCTGTGTTTATGTTTGTGCCTATATAATTAACAAATACATAACTTTCCTAGTGTCTCGGCTGGCAAACAAGCAGGACAGTTCTCTGAGGTCTGCAGCACGAGTTGAAAGATATTTTCCCGATGGTTGTCCAATCTCTGTAACAAGATCTCTGCTCCTCCTGAAGTCTCCTTACTGACTAATGATGATGTCGAAAGCCTTTCTCTTTGTACGGGCTTAGATCGACAGAGTTTGGAAAAAAGGGCATGCATGAGAAAAACTTACGTCATGCATCAACCTTCAAAGAATCTTTTTAAAATCATTTGGCGGTGAAAGCAGATTGACATTTGAGGCATTGTGGGTAATGTTCAATTATGTATAAGAATTGTCAGAGTCTAAAGTCTAAGGTAAAGTGTACATACCACTGTGTGGGAACTGCCATGGCAAGCTGTCTTCACCAGACAACATGGTTTCCGAGCACAGAGTTTCTGTATTTAGAACCATTTTTGTTGTATTTCTCTACAACTGATGTCAGATCCCCTTCTCCTCCCTGATCTTCAGCGGGGGCGGATCCTGGCATTACGCCGTTTGGTTGCCATCTGTTTCTTTATGAGATGCTGGGACGTCTCTTGATACAACCAGCACCTCCATGTCTGCTTCCAAGGGCATCAACATCATTTTGTGGTTGATGTTGTTGTTTGCCTGAGAAGAAAGAGGTGGGATAAAATGACAACTAACAACAAATTACCATTATTGAGGACTGAACTACTAAATGTAATATAACTTGTAATAATAGATAATATACTATATATACTATATAGATATATATATATCTTATATATATATATATATATATGATATATATATATATATTAGTCCATTTCCTCATCACGTCTGGCCCACTCCTTTACGTCTTGACCCAGTCTTTCCAATTGGCTCGCTGTCACTGCAAGTTCCAACTTTCATGGAATCTAGGTTTTGCAACTGGCATTGCAGAGCTTTTGTGGTCTGCAATGGACAAGCAATCACAGATAGTATAAAAAGAAGAACCAAATGTTTCAATGGCATAGCTTCAAACCACTAATAACAAACATTACTGAAGGGCATCTAAAACAAAATTCTTTCTACCTCATGTCATTACCTTCTGCTATGAGAGATCAGTCAGCATGTATGTGCGTTCCGGCAAACACAGAAAAATATCATAGTTATCATATTCCCCCTCCTTATTATGTAATGAGATATAGTAGTGCAGTGTGGTCATTTTATCCTGCTTTGGACATGTGTTTTGTGGTCACTGCAATCCTAGAGAGGAAAGCATTGCACTGTTCCAGCCTCCTCTCCGAGTGTTAAACCAGCCCCATCCTAATATGCCCCACTCTCCATTTCACCTGATATTAGCAAAAAATAATAATAATGCTGAGAAAGTTTGACATTAGTTTGCAGATGCTTCAGTTTTGATAATCACATAGAAAACGTTCACCTACTGTACCACCTCTGGCATTTTAAAATCATGTGTTTGGCATGTGGAATACCGAAAAGGAAGGAAGGGCTTCATCTTTAAGAAGGTGCTGGAGGCTGGCTGGGCACTTTTTGCAAACGTTCTTTGGAGGTAGAGAGCCCCCAATATTTGCAGGGTAGCATCCATACACAAAAAAAAAAGTGATTTGCCTATCTGGCCAACATTTCTTGGCAGGTACAGAGGAATAGGCAAAAAACCCCCCCCCCCCGTACATATTTAAAGCAGAGTGCAACACCACTCCAATCCCTCCTCGTCTACCTTGCTGGCAGATCGTTGGGAGGTCTCCCTGGCTGCTGACCACTCCCCTCCACAAACACCTCCTCCACTGACCTATAATATGGAAAAGGGTTGATGAATATACGGACTCTCCTGAAAAAACTCTTCAGTGGGACGGGCGGTACTTGTAAGTCCTATAATATAGTCTAATCATCTGCGGCAAAAAAAATTTTACACGTTTTGGATGTCTTGTGAATGTAGTCCACAAATCTGTTTCACATCTATCATGCCTTAGCTATTAACGACGTCTTCAAAGATGGCCTGTTCCTCAGATGCTAAAAAAAAAAAACAGAAAAACATGTACAGAACAGGTACACAAAAACCAAGGTGGGGGATTCTTTAAACAATTGTTTACACTACTTTGTATGCTTTTTAAACTTTACTCAAAAGTCATGTGTAGGATTTTACATACAAACCTGTGCCAAACTTGTATAGATTTTTAATCTCAGCACACCCATTACGCATTTATTGTGATCACAGCAATATTCTTCCCTGGGCTGACCCTCAATGACTCTGGGGTGAACAACCACAAATTTTGTCAGGAATCTCCACAGGTGCAAGCCGCACTTGAAAAAGATCAAACATGTGAATTAAGATCATTGTTGGTATTGACTGAGTAGTATAACATTGTAATGGTTCAATGGTAATGAAGTACATTGCTCAAAAAAGCTGACTGACACGGAATTCCACATAAATCAAATATCAAACAATAAGAGGACAAAAAAAAAAGGTATTATTTTAAATAGTGAACACTATTATGAGGCCTAACGATTTTTTAGAATGAGTATTTAATGTTGTACAGTCACAAACCAGACTTACCACAATGGGAGAAAGAGCCTTATCTACAACAAAAGTTGTTGGAGGCAATGGCTGGTTAGAATCCAAGCAGTCATGGCTATCTCGGGTTATGGAGGACATGTCTTGTGTGCATTGCTGACGTCACATTCAGCACAGGAGAAAGAGAGGGGCGTGGTCGACAGTCACAACAGCGGACAGCAGCTGGATTGCTCCCACACTGTTGGCAGGTGGTTTGTTGCCAACACATTTTCTTGTGCCACAGGCGGTGTTCACCAGACGGGGGTCTCTCTCACATGCCCTCCACCTCTCTAAAAAAAACTTTGTGCTCCAGTTCGTGGAAGCTATGGAGACGATCTAGATTTGAGTGTTCCAAGAGGTGATGCCTCATCATTTGTGCTGGAGATCTTGCAGAAAACACTCTGTTTAAAGCAGTATTGAAATTTTTAAAAACATACACTTTTAATATATATATAATATATATATTATGCACACAGGGATTGAAATTAACTTTTTTCACTCACCAGCCCAATTTGGCTACTAAATTTTTAAGTTACTGGCCACTTCATGAACTAACTTATACTGTTTGATATCTTGATATTACGCTTGCTACGTGTACTGCATGGACAGGTGGAATTAGATATTTCTGTTGGTACCCCTTTTATTTTTTAAGGCAAAATGACAGACATGGAAAAAGTTGTCCAACGGAGCCTTCTTTAGAGAAGACACCTTAATTTGCTTTATTATGACATAGTTGAAAACTTGTGATGTGTCACAATATTGTTATAACTATGAATTCATTTGTATGGTTTATATTGGGTAAGATTAAGATTTGTGTGCTGACTATAATTTTGTGTGGATTCTGAACAGTTGCTGGAAAACACACCAATCTGGCAACACTGTTCTTCATCTGAACAATTAAAAATGGCCAAAGCTACTGTAATACGGGAAACTGAAAACACATCATAACTAAAAATCATACAATCTCCTATGATATTACGTTGCATGATTATATGTGAAAAAAAAAAAACTAACTTGAATTGAATTAGCTAACTTAGCTAGCCTACTACACATTTGGTGCAACAAGTCGTATTTTTATAATGTCTGCTGTCATTCACTGCATCACGACAACTGCTACCTTGCACTTCTAAAGGATCTAAACACAGCTTCTTGACCTGATTCAACAGCTTTTGTTCTGTAAATTTAAGGATTGTTCCCATCTTTATTAATTAACTATTCTACTTACCAAGTGGAAAATCGCAGTGGACCTTGGGATCGCGCCTTACAATGATGCCAGCACCACTGATTGATTGATATATTAATAAATAAATAAAAACAAGCAATCGTTTAATCAATCAATCAATAAATAGATAAGTAAATAAATAATAGGTTTGCGTTTGAATCATTGATTAATAGTTTTGCGCTGATTAATCATTGTTTAACACACATTAATCACAGCACATTAAATATGTTTATCAACATCAACAAGCCTCCGACAAAAATACCAGCACTACCTAGGAAACACTAAAAAGTGCATCTGCTCGTGTTGCTCGCGCCATGGAGCGTTGTTAAAGTCACCGCTGGTTGCTCGCGCCATGGAGCGTTGTTAAAGTCAATTTGGACTCGCCCTGGCCATAAATAATTTATTGTAAGCCTATTCTTTTTTATTCATATTTATCGTAGTCGCTGCGGTATGCTTCCCTAACACGTCAAATTTCAACCGGTCAGAAGTCTGTGGGATTCCCTGCACGTTGAAAAATGATGTCAAAGGGGTACTCTTAGTGCATTAAAAAAAAAACACCAAGGGATCCTGACCAAGCGTCCATATGTGATGATGTTGGGGAGTGGAGAACGTGTTGGTTGGGCTCTGCTTGCTTCACTTATGCTTTCTTATTCTTTAGGTCAAAAGGACCAACAAAAGATTGTCATTGTATTTTATAATTTAATAACCATTCACTGTAATATAAATCAGTAATAATTCAAATGAACAACACCATGGTCTTGACGGGCTGATTTAGTATTAATATTAATATAGCACTGATCGACTACTTTATAGCATACAACATGAAAATCTTACTGAAATGCTTATTTTAAACGATTAGGTTGATGTATTTATAAACACTGATAAAATAGGCCACTTTTGTGGGTGAATTTGTACTTTTTCTTTATATAAC
This sequence comes from Cyprinus carpio, assembly GCF_018340385.1. Lineage (NCBI taxonomy): Eukaryota > Metazoa > Chordata > Actinopteri > Cypriniformes > Cyprinidae > Cyprinus > Cyprinus carpio. The sequence goes on from NC_056618.1 coordinate 32,179,491, forward strand.
TCTATTCAGAGACTATTACCTAAAATGCAATTCTACACACCTTTTATTTATTTTATTGTATACAGTGTTCATTGCTGTAACTGATGACATGTGCTTGTAATTAGATTGTTATTACATTATTACTTGTTATTCTCACAATGATAGTGAATTATAATTAATAATAATTATTATTATTATTTAGAATAATTATATATTACTTGATTGTTATTATTAAAAATTACATTAAATTACTATTTTTACATTACATTACATTACAATTATTAAATATATATATTCTCCCTATACTTCTTTTTTATCTTTTAAAATTCCTTTCTTAAAAAGTCTACTGATTATATTCATTCAGAAGGTCTTCCTTCCAGGTTTGTGAAATAGCACTCAGATTAGCCGCTAGTCATGTGTCTATCTCTGAAAACTCATGCAAACCACAGCATCTGATCACTGCATTTACAGAAATCATTTCTGTTTTAAGTGCTCAGCATTACATATCTAATTGACTCCTGGTGGAAACATTATTATTTGAGTCATTTAACCATGTATTACTGTCTTTTGAAGGGTTTTGTCTTTTAAACACATTTTAAAAAATTCACGTCATTTCATATTTACATGCAATGTAGCGCTTCTCCAAAATTTGTCAGATGAACCTCTGAACTAATAATATATTTACTTGAAATAAGCATTGAGAAACGTAATCAATTATATTACCTTAAATGTGTAATGTAATGGATTATGTTAAAAAAAACTACAATTTGTGGTGTAATCTGGAATCAGTAACAGACTACAATGTGTAAGCACTGCACTGACTGTGTTTACAGTATTTATCAGAAGAGTACGCATTATTCAAGAGAATATTACTGCAGAAGTATCTGCACATCACATGCAAGAACTGCCTGATCAGAGATGAAATGCAAGCAGATAAAAACACAAGACTGTTTCTGTAGCTCACTGTAGCAAGCATTTTGTATTGCTTTACAGTAAAGAAAAAAAAAACAATTATTAGGTGAAAACTTTATATACTGTATCTTTATTTACTTTCTATCAATGTAAGATATGTACACACTGCAAAACACCCCACAGATATACACTGCATGCTCCCATGAGAGCGAAGGGAAATGGAAATAATAGAAAATAATGAATAGGGATGGCGGGGTGTATGGGCTGGCTTATAATAACTGCACTATAAAAAATGTGAAACACCTGTCTTACAACAACACACACTCAAAGCTTCAAAAAAAAATAGTCAAAACTTTGTACTGCTGAACCTTCATTTAATTTCCATTAGGATTAGAAAATATTAAATAGACTCTATGTTAATGTGCTAAAATGTTTCTCACAGTAAACATTTTTTTATTTTTTTTATTTTTTTACAGCTTATTAAAATAGTTCTCCAGTATCTGTCTACTCTACATGGTCAGGTTTCATCAGAGCTGTAGTTTTCTTCATCTGAAATGTTATCAGATTGAATGCTTTCTGATGCCTGTCCCAGAACACATTGTCTGTATGACATCCTAGCATTATTTTGCAGAAACTGAAGGTCTTCCAGTTTTCTCTTGAGAAGGCACAGGAGTCCATTGGAGCTCTCCTCCGATCGCTCGAAGTCAGTGTCTACACAAATAAGCAATAAAACATTGAAGACGATAAATGAAATCAATCCTAAATGTTTTAATTCCAGCAATGCATTGGTTACTGAATATTTGCTCCTCACTGTTATTTTGTATTTGAATTGAGAGATCCCTCAGGGAATATTCAGCTTCCTTCAGTGATTGTCAGTGTTGCTTGACCTCCATCACTAGGATCTGCTCGTTCTCCTTCAGTCGGGAAAGAAACATGAACCGCTCAAAGACCATCTTCTTAGTTACCTGCAATCATTGAAGCTCTTAAATTACCATCTCTTAAACACTGAGGACTGTATTAACACCAAACATTGTTTATCAAATAACACTTTACAATAAGATTCGTTAGTTAACATGAACTAAAAATGCACTGCACTTATACAACATTTATTAATCTTTGTTAATGTTCATTTCAACATTAATACATTATTATAATCTTGTTAACAATTAGACATTATGCACTGTGAACTAACAAACAAACAAACAATGAACAACTGTATTTTCATAAACTAATGTTAACATCTGTGTTTTTTATTAACGTTAGATGTATTGCTCATGGTTAGTTCATGTTAGTTAATACATTAACAATGATTAACTCATGAACCTATTGTAAAGTGTGTAACCCAAAACACTATAAATTAATTTTTGATAATAAATTGTTTATAGTTCAACAATGTATCCAGTAGACATAATTTTCTCAAATTATGTTAAAGGGTTAGTTCACCCCAATTAATTAAATTTCTGTCATTAATTACTCACCCTTGTGTCGGTCCACCACCCGGAAGACCTTTTATAAAACCATTTTATCTACAAAAAAACCAAGACAAAAACACAAAACAAACAATGGCTGTTGAAATAAAAGTGCACGTCCATGCCATAAAAAAAATATCATTAAAATAATTTCTTGTAATGTAAGAACTCTACTCATGTGTTTTGGGACGCATAACTGATAATATGGGGCGCATATTTTAATAAAGGCCTTAGCTCTGGGACAGTGTCCACCGCTCTCTTTAAGTGTGGCCAGTACTTGCAGACAACATCTGAGAAGAAGAATGGCCTACAAGACATTACATTCAAATAATTATTAATATTCAATAATGGTAGCTGGACTGAAATAAACAATCTGACAATAAGTTCAGGGTTATTACATACTTGTCTTCCAGCAGCTTTAAATAAAATTAAAATGTAAATACATTATGCTTTGGGGCTCTATATATCTGGGTTCTGTATGTAAATGTGCGGCACTTAAAGATTTTAACAGACTGTGGACTGCTCAACATCTAAAAACATTTATCAAATATGGAGAAAATATAAACCACAACTGAAATTAACAGTAAATTTAAACAATAACTGTAAAATTTTACAACTGTCTCGCCGTAGTTAGGGAGCCTTTCTTTACTGTTTTTGGTTTTATTGAAGTTTTTTTCTTACAACATTCCCATTTATGTCCTTTCTCCTCCACTTCACAGTCGCAGGATGTGGCTTCGACCTCTTGACTTTGATTTTTTCTTCTTTCTAAATTTGCAAATAGTATATTAAAAATGTTTTTTTAAAAGTAGTTAATACTGCATTTCATGAATAATATATTAGCCAATAGTAACTATTAATCTGTATGTTTTCTTTGTACATTCTTTGACAGAGAAAAAAGAAGTCAAAATAAATCATATTCAAGATACAGTTTCTAAAAGTTACCTGTATCTGATCAAGAAACACCATCTCCAAGAAACAAGTGCTGCTTCTAAGCACATTCTGCCTTGAACAAATGTACCAAAATGGGGGGGAAAAAATTACAAAAAAAACAAAAAACAAAGTTGTGTTAAGTCAGGTGTACAATGATTTGATTAATCCTCACATCTGTGATCTACACGTAATGTCTGGCATGGAACATCCAAGTAGTGTGATCTCATCATAACATAACCACCAAAAAATATGATGCATCAAAAAAAAGTAATTGTTGTGCAACAGTTGACCCTCACAAGAAATGTTAGCGCTAAAACAATTAATGAGAAAATGATTATAAAACTGACATTAACCGCGCCTGACAGCCTGTAAAGCGTTGGGTCACATGTGCACGCTCACTTAAGAGAATTTAAAGTTTGATTACTTGCATTTACAAATCATTTGAGTTAGCAAGGAACTGATATCTTTTTTGTTTTTTTTGTTTATAACTTACTTGTGTTATTCTGACTGATTGACAACAAAGACTTTAATTGATGATACACGAGGTGAACTTTTGATGATGATTTTTGACGCTAAAAATTGTTTAAACTTCTGAGTGGTTGTCCAAGCAGGCGTGTGTGCTTCCTGGAGCAGCGAAGGACTAAAAATCAGGGCAATGCACTTTTTAAATTATTGATTCATTTATTTATATTGTTGTTTTTGTCGTTGGTGTTGTTGTTAATGAACAAAAAGTTCATTATTCAGAATTGAACTGTAAAAACAATCACCGACTATTAATGTCAAGCTCAGTGTAATGTTAGTGGTAGCAAACATTTGTCCCACTAGAGATAATAAAGTTATACAATAGCTCTCTGTAAAAAAATTAAATCTAAATAAGTATTGTAAATAAAGATGTCTGCATACAGTATGCGGCTTCGGGCATCTGCATGAGATGAAATCGTGAATCTTCGTCGATGATTTTAAGGGAGGAATGATTGATGACTATAATACATTTTTGCATGAAATACGGCATTTTTCCATCGATGGAAGTTTAACGGGGAGGGTTTTGCGTACACTATCCTAGCTTCTGTTCGGTTTGTTGTGAGAGAAGTGTAAAATGTTGTGGGGCGAGAGGCCCGGACGACATTTCACCTCTGGTCTCTCTCAAAAGGAACGGACAGGGCGGGGGGGTTGGACGGGGGATCCACACTAGTAATATAATTAATAATAGGCTTAAAGTCAGTCACACACCTCGACTTTCTTCAAAAATAACGCACATTTCATTCATAATGTTATAATACAAGACCTATAGTTCCTGCAAATGAAAAACTAGGTAATACAAAACGATTATGCGGTCATCAAGGTGAATTGGTTTAGTCTTGACTTTCTGGTCGTGAGTGACAGTTGGGGGGATGGGAAATCTGTTGATTGTCGCAAGTGCCAAATAAACAGAGATGGAGAAGAAAAGGTCAAAGCCATCAGGTGCCCAATTTCAAAAAAAAAAAAAAAAAAGAAGAAGAGGAGAAACGAGCAAAAGATAAAGCTATGCAACTATGTTCTATCTCTATTGTATGATTACAGTATCCATTTCATGAATGAAGGACTAATGTTAATTGGTGGTGGGTATAAACTCTTTGTTAGCCTTTTTGCTATGATGCTTGCTATGCTTATACAACCAATAATTTGGGTTTTTTCAACTCAATCACGAGATCTAATTTATAATATTGTGCTTTGCAATAAAACTGTTACAGGTTGGGTTAGGCCCACCCTGGCCCCCCCGTGGAGCCGGGCCTGTAAATAACCAATGGCAATTTTCAAATCTGTAGGTTAAAGACGAACATTTGCTATTTATTTGGCTACACAGTATGCTAAGTATAGTTTCTAAGTATAGTTTTACAAGTCATAACTAAAAAGTGTGTCATGCATAGATAATTTGAGGCAGTAACCAAAGAGCTAATGGTTCCTCCATGAAAGTTAGATTAATATACAAATTTTGGTTGAAAAATATCCTGAAACCCAAAAAGTTTTGGTGATTAAAAAATAAAATCCCATTGTTTTTGCCTATACATAGGGGAAAAAAAAACGAAAAAAAAAAAAAGAAAAATTTTTTTTTTTTTTCCGGGTCTAGGAGGATATAGCGTAATGACAGACATTTAGTGTGTAAGAGCATGTTTATGTAACCCTTCTATTATGTTTTTGAGGTCAATTTGACCCCAGGTGTTTAGCTTTATAAAACATTATCTTATGGTCTTTTGATTTCAAATTGCAATTCAATTGCAATTTCAGGGCACTTCTAAAATATTTTGGAGCATCCTCTGGCTTTCTAATGAAGGATTTGCGCAATTGAGCAAATTACAACTTGTGTTGTTATAATAAAATATAACTGTTTGTGCAGAACTTTGTTTGTTATTTTTGTGTGTGGGGGGGGGGGTGGGTGCTCGAAAAGGGGTCTCTCGCCCAGGTGTATTTCACTGTAGAACCGCCACTGAGGTGGTGGACAGAACAATGGACTATGTGCAAGCACTGCCACAGTAAACTGCGATACAACACAGGAAACACAAGCAACAGGGCTAAGTCATCTGACGACCCATCATCCCGAAAAGTCTGCAGATTCTCTCACAAAGAAAGTCCTGTCCGGTCAAAAAACCCTATGCCACCAACAGCGCAAGGGCTCAAGAAATCACGAGTACACTCGCGGAATAGCGTGTAGATTTATTTTTTTTAACTGTTTTTTTTTCTTCTCCCTTGCAATGTAGATATTTTGATCTTTCTGATGAAAAACGTGAACATAAGCTAAATGATAGGTCAGTGTTTTTTAAAAGGCTTTTTGACTGACTATTTTATTTAAGTTTAAGTTATGTTCCTAAATACGAGTTTTAAAAGGCTGCTTTTATTTGCCTTGCACATTTAAACCTGACTTAACTTGATCTTTGTTTGCACTAAAAGGGAATTCCCTATTGTTTACAATTTGTTCTAGTTGCTTCTTGACTTGAACATTGCACAGAAGAATCAGTTATGCAACCAAATATTACTATACAGAATATTGATGTTCCTGACTACAACTTGCACTTTAAAAGCACTATGTGATCAGCGTTTTATGTTGTCATGGATTCATAAATACAACAATAAATTGCCTGTTGACTGGCAAAAGCAGAATAAATGTCAGTATTTTTTCGCTATTATCATCACAAACACTATCGTGAGCTATTTAACAATACACAACAAAAAACACTACACACAATTCTCTGCATTTGGCACAATTCCTCGGGCAGAAAAATCTTGTTTTCACAAGGAACACATTGCCATTCAAATATGCACACGGACTCATCACATGGGCAAACACCCTTCACACATTTTTACAATTAGCAAACAGAACGAGCTTTAGCATAAAAGGGCAACAGGTGAGCTCTTCTGTTTTGGAGCAATGGATGCCAACAATGGAAACAAAGCCAGAGGAGTGAGAGTAAGAGGAGGAGGACGGGGAGGACGAAGACCATAATCTCTAATGAGATCCGAGCCACTTTGGTTGACCATGTGGTCAACCATGGTCTAACAATGAGAGAGGCTGGGGCAAGGGTACAGCCAAATTTGAGCAGATACACTGTAGCATCCATCATCCGGACTTTCCGAAATGAGAATAGGTAAGAAATCTACTCACACTAGAAAATTGCATTACTGCACATCAATACAGTGCTCAATGAGTACAGTAGTACAGAATTGCCTGTGGACTGTTCTGTAGGACTGTAAAAATAAAGTACACAGTATTTACAGTATTTTACTATTTGTTTGGCAGGAACTGAAAAGAGTTTACCTACACAAGGTGGTCGGGAACATTTTTCTGTCTCCTGAACAGGAAAAACTGCAGTCATGAACATGGTCTTAGAAAATAACGACATAACATTACGGCAAATACAAAGAAAAATAATAGAAAAACAATGAGATAGTTTCCAAATATTGATAGGGTAAGCTTATCAACACTGGACCGTGTCTTGCGCAGAAATAATCTGAGGATGAAGCAGGTCTACAGGGTGCCATTTGAATGCAATTCAGAAAGAGAGTCAAAGAATTGCGATGTAACTATGTGCAAGTGAGTCCTATACAATCCCACAATTGATGCATACTCTCAACACTGTGTAAAATTATACATATTTCAGTATTGTAATCATAATGATTGTGCTTCACTAATATTGACCACCACTCCATGTCTATTTCTGATATTGTCATGTGTGTTTCAGAGAGTCCCTGAGCTAGAGGTGGCTGCAGTGGAGCACCAGTTCATCTTCATTGAAAACAAAAAAAGACGAAAGAGGGGAAGGAATATCATCGGCCAGCGTGCCATTGTTGAAGTCACTGGCCAGCGCGGAGGGAACATCACAATGTGTGCAGCGATTACCCACCACGGCGTCATCCATCACCATGCTACCCTTGGCCCCTACAACACTGCCCATCTGATCACATTCCTGGTCACTCTACACAACACACTCATTCCCCCAGATCAGATAGACGGCGCAGAGCAGCTCAGGTACGTTGTCATTTGGGACAATGTAAGTTTCCACCGGGCTGCTCTGGTTCGTAACTGGTTCACTGCCCACCCACATGCGCTTTTAGTTGTTTATCTCCCTCCATATTCCCCATTCCTCAATTTTTTTCTGCCTGGAGATGGAAAGTGTATGACCGAAATCCACAAATGCGTATACCCCTTCTCCAAACTATGGAAGACGCATGTGGCTTGATATAGCAGTTGATACTTTTCATGGCTGGACTCGCCATGCTAGGCAATATTTCCCCCGCTGCTTGGCCAGGGAAAACATTGCTTGTGATGTGGATGAGGTGCTGTGGCCAGACCGAAACCGAAGAGAGGATGCAGCATAGTTTTTTTTTTTTTTTTATTGTAACTGTATACAGTAAAATCTTCTGTTGTTTTGTATGTAGACCACTGTATGTGCAACTTTGCGTTGGTTGGTATGTACACTGTACATTGTTTTTGTTGGAAAAATAAAATATAATTTGTTACCGTGTATGTGTGGTGTTCTGACTATAAAAACTATTATATATATATATATATATCTATATATATATATATATATATATATATATATATATACTACAAATATTTTACAACACACTTATGTACTGTCTGTAGTAAGTGTAACACTCAACCAAATAAAGACCAAGTCATTATGATGAATGGAGAGTGTTTTCCATTCATCATAGTGTTTTACGTAGAGCACATCAGTGTTCAACTGGTTCTTTTAAATGTCTATTCATACGATGGTTTGTGTGTGTCATTTGAAAATAAAATACCATTTTGAGAAGAAAGAACATTGTTTTGAATGTAAAGTTTCATTTTGCAGGAGAATTGGGGGGTTTTGCCCATTGTGTGTGTGTTTTTTGATTTGTGTGTAGAAGTTCTGGTGAATATGAGGCATGCTTTCAGAAAAATGTGTGTAAACAATCAAGAAAAAACTGTAATATTGAAAATCACTTGTATAAATAGTGTATATAATATGTGAATAAATAAATAATTAGGATGAGTGTGTCAGATTTGTAAAGAGCTGAATGAGGTCTGATCTGGAGTGTTGTGGCATTGTAGCAGCACAACCATGTGGATGAAGTCTCCGTCACTGGACTGCTCACTCGATCACAGAGAACATAAATATCCCTTTCACAATCCTCTTCCGTGGCATTATTGGATATTATCACTATATCACTTTTCTAATTTACATTAGATAGTATATAGCTGATTGCAGTTGATGATAAGTAATCTTTCACATATTTGTTTGATGCATAATAAGTTCTTCACCTTATTTCTTGTGAGCTGAACAACCCAGAGGAAAAATGTGTTGCTCAGTGGTTGCTCTTCCCTTAGCTCAGGAGACTTAGATGAGATTCTTCATATATCTCTCATTTTAGCATTAACAGCATTTCAGATGTTTCTCCTAAAATCCCTTAGGAGAAATAGAAGTAGACACAAATGAGACTCAAAAAAAAAAAAAAAGATTCAAAACTGAGAATGTGGGGGAAGAAACATAGAATATCCTTTATTGTCTGCTGCAATCCTCTATCAAAGACTCCATTATAGGAATATTTTATTGCGTTTAGAATCAGTGGTTGCTCTTCCTGAGCTCAGGAGACTCTTGTTGTGATTCTCATGTATTTCTTTCCATTTTAGTCTCAACAGTGTCCGTCATATGTGTCCTCCTAAAATCCTTAGGAGAAATAATAGTAGACACAACTGAGACACGAGACATTTCTGAAAGAAAGGGATCCAAATGACCTTGGGAGAGAAACATGTGAGAGGAAACTGGGAGATCTCTTTATTGTCTTGCTGTAATCTCTTGCAAGACTCCATTATAAAAATGTTTTACTGCTCAGAGGTTGCTGTTGTTGTTTTTTTATTGCAATGGGGTTTTTCACCTTTAATGGTCAGGACAGCAGGAGTAGGGACAGGAAATGATTGGACAGGCGAGGATTTGAACAGAAGCAGGAAGTACCTTTAGCTGTGATCTGCAAACCCATGTTGTCTGAGGTGCAGCTGTGCTTCACGTCGATGTGCCTGCACACAAGCGGCTATGGCTCTGACAGAAGTTACTCTATGATCAGGATACTAAGAGCTGATTATCTTATATGTCTCATTATCAGGCTTTGTGCTTAAGATGTCTTCAGTTTTATTTTAGGAGAAACGTTTTAAACTTTTATAATAATTGTAAATACTAAAAGTATCATTTAAATGACGCATTAAACATTTCAGAATATCAAGAGTTTACTATTTAAATGTTTCAAATTTCTCTCCTCTTTTTTAGATTTTTTTTTTTTTTTTTTAGATTATCCATGTCCAGCACTGTATATACACCACCCAGTTTCCTCTGTTAAATCACTGTGCAATAAAACACCTGTTACATACAAACAACTTTAAATATGACAAATGCATGTATTGTGTTTGATTGAAATGGTGTAGATAAAGGACATTGAAGCTAACCCAGAGGGAAGAAAAATAAAATAAAAAGAGGATCTCTTTTCTTTAACATCTCAAATATCTTTCTCCTAGACAGAAATGATTTGGTTACCTTAAGATTGAATGGAAACTGTTGCTTGAGTCTGCTGCTTCTCAAACTTGTCTCCTGAGAGGGAAAACTATAATCAATATCACAACGGTCTCCTTTATAAAGCTTTAGAAGAGCTCTCAACAAACCATCACACTTTCGTGAATAAGAATTTCTCCCTACACCTATAGAATAGAGAGCTCTCCACATTTTGATTCTCTAAATGTCAGAAGTGATCTCAATAAAACTCAGCAAAAGTGTGCACAAAGTCCAAATGCCTAAATATGAGCTCAAACATTTCTTCCACTGTATTCATAATCAAAGTAGTCACTTAATACATCAAGGCCTGAGGTCATAAAGGCACATTTTATTCCCTTTACAAGCGAAAGAACGCTCAGGGTTACATTCTTTCTGTGTGGCTCAGTTTAGATTAAGGCATCCTTATTTCTGCATAATTTTCTCTCAATATATAGCCCTTACCTATGATACTGATGATGGTCCCCCTTTATTTAGTGCCTTTCAAGTTACTTGACTTAATGCCACACATTTGTACAGGTTGTTGAGATCCTCTTCTAAAGCATTACCAGGAGACACAATATGAGGACCCCCACATTATTTAGCTTAAAGCGGAAACATCTAAGCACAGTGTGTGATGTTGATATAACAATCTATTTTAAAGCTGTAAAGGACACCATTGTGAGATTGTTAGAGTTGTTGTCTCAGGAGACAAGTTTGAGAAGCAGGAAGACTCAAGCCAAAAAATCTCCTTTCGATCTTAAAGTAACACTCATTTCTGTCTAGGGAGAAATATTTGAGATGTTTAAAGCGATCTCACTCTTTGATATTTTCTTTCCTGTGGGTAAATTGCAACACTTCACTCTTCAAAATTCACAGCTTATTAAATATATAAACAAAAATGACGTTCGGGTACCGTCCAAAGCCATCCTCAGATGCACCTATTTCTGTGCCTGATTAACGTGATCTGACAAAGCACAAACCAATGTAATCCACTTGCCTTTTATGCAACTTATGCACTTTATTACTTTTTGCTTTTTCATTAATGTATTTATTAGTAGTTGTTGATTTACACTTGTCTATCTTTTATTAATACAACTAATTTTATTACTCTTGTGTCTTCCTTGTTGAATGATACAGAAGAGCTCTACAATGTTAGGTATCCCACCAATCTTGCTATGTGATGTAATCAAAACCAACCTTTAGTGTACACGTGATCCAAAAATCATACGTCAACAGTGACATGTACCCCATCATGCACACTATTTCCACTCTCCCTAAGGGTGCAGAAAGCAAATTCACTACCAATATCAGCATTGTCCAGGTGACCGTCTTGTTCATGGACGTGTTGTTTTGATTCAGTTGTTTGGAGCTTGTGGAGTTTTCACTGTAAGTATAATGATACAATAAAGAGAAAGCGAGACAATACACTAGGATCTGCTTTAATACAAGATTGATTACAATGAAAAGCATTGTACTCCAAATAAATCACTATAGTTTCCTTCAGTTTTACAGTGTGGATCCTCCAGTAGAAGCAGAGGCGCAGCTTTCACTTCTGAGGTCTCCTGGTTGTAAGTAACACCAAGATTCCGTTCCTGCTCTAGGTGTGAGGAAGGTTTGATCTCAGAGCTGAAATCAGAGCAGCAGCACCGCCTCATATCCAAGTACTGCAGTAACTCAGTCTGCAGATGAGGGTGAAGAACATGAATGATCTCCTGAGACTGTGTTTAAGTTTTAGGAGTTGGTAGTGTGTTTGTGTGTGTGTTTGTATGAGCTCTACTTGTTTTATCACACCAGGATCAGTGCTATAGAGATTTTAACTTGCCAGCAGCTTAAAAACATTAATTTAAATGCACTCTACTCACATGATTCATGAGTTTGTGATGTACTTGAACTAGTTTATGATATTTTATAGGTTGTAATAATGGGGTTTTTTTTTCTTAAAAATAGGAGTAATATTATAGTATAAATACTCCATATATTTTACTTGCGCTTCGTTTAAAGTTCACTTTAATTTGGATCGAGTTTTTTAAATTTTAATTGTAGCTCTATGTTTAATCTGACTCTAATTTTCAAGTGATCACTTAAATTTAGAATGTGATTCTAATTAGTAACTAATCCACCAAATATGGTTAAAATTAATTGAGATATGTGATTATGCACGCTCATCCATGATCCTTAGTCTGTTCTGTCCTGGACCACAAGATTTGAGGGACAACATCAGCCTTCCACATGAATCTACTAGTCCATTGATTTTTTTGCGTAGTCAGGAGAAGATTCAGAGTAAATCAAATATAATATTGATTTGTCAAGTAAAGAATGTACATGATACCTACATACAATATGATCATAACACATTTACAGAATCCAGTTCAGAGATAATATAATAATAACATCAGTTGCTCAAAAGTATGAATTCAAGAGTGAGAGCTGCAGACCTGACAGCAGAAACAATAGTTGCATTTTGACCATGTTGTTCCTCTTATATAAATACTCTTCAAACAGATTAAAATGTTCAAGACTTGGTTGGTATATGAAAGTACATGTAAAATATCTGTTATTAGGATTGGAGGGGAGAGAAAGTCTGATCAATCTGTCATTTTTGTAATGATTATCTGTATGTTAATTTAGTGTATTACAAGAACACTGTTAAAGTGGCTGAAGATATGTACAATTACAGTAAACTACAGACAACTGTGCTGCCAGTATTTTACTCTTAATGTACAGGGACCAAGTTCATTACACTGAAGTCTTATGCAGCAATACTATCTATATATTATATATATATATATATATGTCTGTGTGTTGTGGTGTGGTGGGGTGTATATATAGTACTTTATATGTGAAGCTATGGCCAATTAATTACTGCAAATGTATATAATTTTGGCTCACACTTATGTACTTTGTTGTTCAATGGTCTATAAGTGTATATACAAATCGGGCTGAAACGTTTAGTGACTATTATTATCGCATTATCAAATAAAAAAAAAAAAAAAAATCAACAACATTTTTTGCTGTTGTCGAGTAGTCGTTTGATTTAATTTGACCTAATTTAGAGCCTGTAGTAATGCGGTTTGACCAGTGTGGCGCTGTAGCGCAAGACTGTAATTCAGCCTCCTGGATGTAATTCAAGAGAAGAAGAGACAGCGCTCAGCGCCAGCTTCAGAGAAACGCATCCGAGCCAAACCGAAGGGCGTTTGGATATCAAAATATATGATGCGTGCTTTCCTCTCAATAACGAAATAAACAATAACAACAAAAAATCACAGCGGTGTGAAAGCAGCAGTTAAAAATGCATCTTATTACACCGATGTGGATGTTTGCACGAGCTCAGTAAAGCATTCACGTCACGTCTGTAGTATTTTATGCAATACCTTAAATCAAGCAGCTTTACGGTATTAAACATGATTATTAATTATTTGATTAAAGTGATCGTTTGGTTTGCAGAGATCAAAGCTTAATCTAGCTCAGGACTGTTTTGATTATCAGCAACCCAGTAAGGTATTTTAAGAGAGATTACTCTACCACTCCAAAAGTTTCTGAACGATAACGTTAAGATTATTTGATCCAAAATATAGCAAAAGCAGTAATATTGTGAAATATTTTTACGATTTAAAATAACTGCTTTCTATTTGAATATATTTTAAAATGTAATTTATTCTTGTGATCAAAGCTGAATTTTCTCCAGTCTTCAGTGTCACACGATCTTCAGAAATCATTCTAATATGCTGATTTGCTGCTCAAGAAACATTTATTATTATTATTATTATTATTATTATCAATATTTAAAACAGTTGAGTACATTTATTATTATTTTAATAATATTATTTATTATTATTTTAATAAAATAAATAAAATCTTCTGTAACATTATACACCATACCATTCAAAAGCTTGGAGTCATTTTTGTTTTTCAGTTTTTTTTTTTTTTTTTTATTCTCCTTACAAAATCGGGGGGGGGGGGCGGGTGTAGAAATTATTACTTCTATTTAGCAAGGATGCTTTAAATTGACAAAGACATTTATAATGTTACAAAAGATTTCTATTTCAGATAAATGCTGTTCTTCTGAACTTTCTATTCATCAAAGAAACCTGAAAAAAATATATTCAGCTGTTTTCAACAACAACAACAACAACAACAACAACAATAATAATAATAATAATAATAATAATAATAATAATAATAACTGTTTTTTGGAGCAGCAAACCAGAATATTAGAATGATTTCGGAAGGATCATGTGAATGGAGTAATGATGCTAAAAATTCAGCCTTGAAAGCGCGGGAATAAATTTTTAAAATATATTCAAATAAAAAACAGTTATTTTAAATAGTAAAATCTTTTCTACAAAATGTTTCTGTTTTTGCTGTACTTTTGGATCAAATACATGCAGGCTTGATGAGCAGAAGAGACTTCTTTAAAAACAATGTTACTGTTCAGAAATGTTTGAATTGGTAGTGTATATTGTGAATAAAATTGTTTATCCTCAAAAATAAAACATCTAATCACTTCCCTTTATTTTGTTTCTTATCCATATTATATGCTTACAAAAGGAGATGTTAGGCAGAATGATGTGTCATTCAGTTATTTTTCCATATAGTAATTAAATGGTAAATAAGAAGGATTCTCGCTGTTGTGTGTCAAAATATATTTCATTTGTATAAATTATATTTGTATAAATTAATTGTATAATAATTGTAATTACATAATATTATTTCCCCAAAGCTGAAGAGATTAGACTACCTTTTATTTATTTTGTTATGTATAACCAGTATTTTAACTAATTGCAAGAGCTGAATAATCAATAAAATTCTATTGATTAATCAGTGAAATAATCTACGATTAGCTCGATCAATCGCTCTAATAATCGTTAGATTAATCGAGGACATCCAAAATAATGTCGTTTGCTGCAGCCCCATATACAACACATACATTTGTTTTGGGCACATTCAGTATAATCATTGTATTTGATCATTTACATTTTGATGATTTTTTAAAAGGAATCGCTCTCCCAAAAATATAAATTGTCATAATTTTTCTTCCCCTGTATGTCGTTCATAACCTGTATGAGCTTCTTTTTCTTCTCTGTGAAACACAAAACATGATATTTTGAAATATTGTTGGCAACCAAAGTTTAAGGCACCCATTGCTTGCTCACTGCTTTCCATTGTGCGGACAAAAACATTTCTCAAAATTTTTTTTTTTATTTTATAAAGTTATAATGTTTTGTAATGTTTTGAAATAAGTATTGTGGTGAAGTGGTGTTTTAGTTTTTGTTTTTGGTTTCCCTTTAACATGAAATGTTTTTGTTTCTTTGTTTGATTCACACTGTTTGTTGTGTTCAATAATATAATATCACTCACTGTAGTTTCTTCAGTTTACAGTGTGGATCCTCCAGTAGAGCAGAGAGTAGCTTCACTCCTGAGTCTCCTGGTGTATTAAAGCTCAGATCCAGTTCTGTCAGGTGTGTGAGGGGTTTGATCTCAGAGCTGAAATCAGAGCAGCACAGCCTTCCTCTCAATATTGCAGTCACTCAGCCTGCAGAGAGAGTGAAGAACATGAATGATCTCTGAGACTGTGTTTGCTCTTTTAGGTGAGAGTGTGTTTTGTGTGTGTGTTTGTATGAGCACTACTTTTCTATACACCAGGATCAGTGCTATAGAGATTTTTAACCTTGCCAGCACAAGCACAAGATAAGAAACTAATTGAAATGCTCTCTCTACTGACATGATTCCTGATACTGAACTTCGTTTATCATTTTCATTCTTCAAACCTTTTGTAGTACTATACATGCAATAATGTTTAAATATTAAGAGTAACATTACAGTGCATAACTGTGACATATTACCTGGTGTTTAAGATTGTGGGGAGGCTGAGAGGCAGGTGTATTTGGAAAATAGAGAATTTTCATTTTTTCTCACACTGAATTAATATATAATTATAATTAAATTCTATTTTGATAATTACTATTTTGTGATTGGTGTTTGTATAAGTTTTACAATGGAGGGCTAAAGATGGACCTACACAAAAAAAATTCATTACAATTAAAATTATTACAGATGCAAATGAGAATCATGCAAAATTAGCATTTATATTTTTGGAAACAAAGGTCTTGTTAATGTTTCTTTCAGTTTTTCTTGCAAAGTACTAAAATCAACAGGATTTTCTGTAGCAAATCAAAGAATATGAAAAGGAGGATATTTAGGGGGAAAAGGAGATGATCAAATTAATATTTAATGAAACATCATATTTAAAATATTAAATCAAATTACAAAATATAAAATAATTATAATTTAAATTGAGATGCTTGTAAAGTCATATTAAGCTACTTGCGAGATCTTCTGGCACAACACATAAGACACCAAGGGCAACTTTCACAATCTTTTTCCTTTATAATGAAATATTCCCTCGTATTTTTTGTTTTTATAAATTCATTTTGCAAATGTACTCAGTTCATAAAAGTAAATTATTTTATCAAAGTAGAATATGGTAAGCAAATATTGTTGGAAGGTTGTTTTAGACAATAATTTACCCAGATATTATGCAAAAATATACTACTTTTAGTTGAAATATTATTTGTATCAATATTGTGGGCCTTTAGCCTCATACTGGTGAGTCTTTAACCTCGAGTGTGAGATAAAAGGTCATTCTACACCCTCATATTTTTCTATATATTTCTATATCCCTGTGGAATTTGTATTCAATAATGATTTGTCTGAAATCTCTGAGGGACTAATCATGGTCTTTATCCTGATTGTACCTAATACTGGTGTGCAGTATCGAGAGAAGCACTTCTAATTTAGCAGATCACTGCAGCTGTGATATTAAAGAAACACTACATGTGTCTGGGTTTATAAAAGAATCCATCAAAATATTGCAATTAATTAATTACTATATTGAATTATATATATATATATATATATATATTTTTTATTATTTGTATCAGACTTTTCTGCAAAACACCATTTCAACAAGTATTGAATTAACCCTTTCACACACGTAAGTTCAAAATTATTCTGTCTGACCCCCAGCGTGAGTTTTTTTTTTTGAGAGTTATTTGTAATGTTTGAATTTATGTTTATATATATATATGATGATCTGCTTTTATTTTAACATACCGCAGCAACAACAGCTGAATGAATGATGATCTGCTTTATGTCATTTTTTCCTTTTTATTCAAAAATATTCACAAATTTGTTAGATATGGCATAAAAATAGCTGATATTCCGATTATCAAATATATGGCAGCAGGTTTGTTGCTTTAAAACACCTTTATAACGATCGCTGCTAGTTGAGCTGTATAGCGCCATGGGCTCACCATCTAGTTTAGCCGCGAGACGCAGTTCAGAGAATCGGATCTGTTGGATTTACAACACGCGGAATTATCCACTTCTCCAAATACATAAAAAGTAAGTGGCTGAACTGGGAGAATAATAAGTAAACTTTAAAGTTACTTACACAATGTGTATCTGATATGAATAAACGCGGTCTAATTATAATGGAAAGGATTATTATTGGCTCTTCCTTTGACATCAGTGTGTATTTTACAAACCTAAATGTATTTTTTTAGTAATTTATATGTCTGAAAACCTAAAATAAAACATTATGTGGTTGAAAACACTGAAAAGCCAGGATGACAGCCTCAACGCCCCTGGCTCACGCCAGCCAATGTGCGAGAGCACATTCGAATTTCACGTCATGCACTGACCGGTGTTCATTTTATTGTGTGTGTGTGTGTGTGTGTGTGTGTGTGTAGGTTGGTGTGTTGTGTGTGTGTGTGTTGTGTGTGTGTGTGTGTGGGGTGTGTGTGTGTGTGTGTGGGGTGTGTGTGTGGGGTGTGTGTGTGTGTGTGTTGTGTGGTTGTGTGTGTGCAGGTTAGGTGTGTGTGTGTGTGGGTGTGGTGTGTGTGTGGTTGTGTGTGTGTGTGTGTGTGTGTGTGTGTGTGTTAGTGTGTGTGTGTGTGTGTGGGGTGTGTGTGTGTGTGTGGGGTGTGTGTGTGTGTGTGTTGGTGTGTGTGTGTTTGTGTGGTGTGTGTGTGTGTGGGGTGGGTGGTGTGTGTACAGGGGTTGTGTGTGTGTGTGTGGTGTGTGTGGTTGTGTGTGTGTGTGGTTCTGTGGTTAGGTGTGTGGTGTGGTGGTCTGTGGGGTTAGGTGTGTGTGTGGTTCATGTGTGTGTGTGTGTGTTGTGTGTGTGTGTTTGGGGGTGTGTGTGTGGGCGGTGTGTGTGTGTGTGTCTGTGGGCGTGTGTGTGTGTGTGTGTTGTGTGTGTGTAGTGTGTGTGGGTGTGGTTAGGGCAGGTGTGTGGTGGGAGCAGGGGGTAGGTGGGGTAGGTGGGGGTGGGTGGTTCAGGTTAGGTGTGTGTGTGTGTGTGTTCAGGGGTGTGTGTGTGGGTGGTTCAGGTGTGTGGGGTAGGTGGGTCTGGGCTTGCTTTTGTGTGTGTGTGTTCAGGTGTGTGTGTGTGTGGTTCAGGTGTGTGTGTGCAGGGGCGGAAGATGTTTTAGGTTGGTGTTGTAACGCCAAGAGAATGCACCATAAACATGTTCGGCCAACAGAATCTCAAAGTAGATTTTTAAGCAAATCAACAGTGAATTACCCGCTGCTTTAAAACAGATAATATCTTTTGGACATTATTCAGTTAAACGCAAAGACAGGAACACAAACACATTTAGTAACGCTAAATCTACTGAAATACCGACAGCAGTTTATATTCTGGAACATATTTCTAGGTTGTGTTTGTGTGCATTAAATTACATTTGGATGTAAATGGTCCTTTTTCCTGACATAAATGAATAAAACACTGAGTGCTGCTGACGGAGCTGCCTAATGGATCGGCTATGACGCCAAGTCCGGGTCTGGAGTCGCATCTAGCTTCATCTGTCTTTTGTTTTTAGTACATTCACAGTTACCACAGATGTACCATTATTTTATATTTAACTATTTTAAAAACATGATATTTTAAAATGATAATCAATTTTAATTGCCATGTTTTACTATTATAGTAATACCATGGTTGTTTTCATAAGAGTGCATCCCTGCCGTCATAGAAATCTTAAATAAATAAATAAATTATCACGGATAATTAAAAGATCTGATTCTTAGAATTGAGTTAAGATTAATAATCATACTGTAACTAAATATAAATTAAACCTAACACATAACTCAAAAGTAATCATAACATTTTCTTTTATTATCTTAAGCTCTTAAACGCTTTTAGCAGTTACACATTTTTTTATTTGTGAAAAGCAGTATTTATAAATGACTTATATTGTGTTTTTATTTACTTTTATGTGACTTTTAACAATATATATGTACACTACAGTAATCATGAAGGGAAGACTTGTCACGTGATTCATTGTCATCATCAGTTGTAGGTTAAACCCTTAAACGATCACTTTCTCCAGAAGCTGCATCATGAAGAAGACTGTGGTCTACCTAAAACCCGCCTTGGCAGCGAAAATACTGGCCCTGAAGAAGAAATAACACACGACCGCGAGCAAGGACTGGCTTCTTTAGAGAAAGCTTGACTACTTTGTCATGTTTTACAGATGTGAGATGCAGTGACTTTAAGACTTGGACTATTTTTGAAGGGACCAAAGATCCTGCACTTGCACATATAGTGCTGTCATGCTCGTGGATCCTTTCCTGATCCCTCCCCGGGCTTCCCTCTTTTCCCACTTCACTTCCTGTAAAATACAGTAGAAGAATGCAGTTTCTGGATGCAGACACACTGTAATGGTTTAGCGCTAGGGGACCCGCTTTATAAGTAATGTTTTAACTATTATTTGTTTATCTTTTATTATAGCCTTCAGTTAGTTTCAGTCTTAAAGTCAAACAGATTATTATTATTAATGTTATTTTTAGTCTTGAGGTCAAACAGCAGCACACACACACTGTTTCTGGTGTGACGCTGTGGGGTCCTGTAGAGTGTTAATGGAAAGTCATGTGAAACCCATTGTACTGAATACATACACTGCACGGTTTAGCCTCAGGGGGGACCCTCGCCTATAAGTAATGGTGGTTTTAACTAATATTTGTAATATCCCATTATAGTCTTCATGTGTAAGATGAAGTTATGACAGCTGTGGAGAACTGCTCTGAGCCAGTCGGAGCTACACAACTCAGTTTGGTCATTTACACTTCTACTGGACAAAATGAGCACATTCTCCTGACCTTGAAAGGACGCTTGGCAGATTTTACAGGCAGAAATCTTGATGAAATCAACATAGATCCAGACGCATCACTTAATCTTTAAAATTTCTCTCTCATTGTGCTTTACACTCGCACAAACAATTTTTATTTGTTTCCTTGCGTGACACAGATTGGATATTGTTGCACACATTTAAACACAAAAATCCAACCAAGATCTGATTTTTTCGCATCCGTCCTGAGCCACTTACAAATGTGGAGTTTTTCTTAAATTAGATACATATCAGATATCTGATCTGACCTGCATCTAAATGTATAAATCTGATTCTCATTGAAATACAAGCCACCACAGTGTGAGGGCCACATCGCTATTCATTAAAATAACTTTTCTTAAAGTTAAGAAGCAAGTATTGCTTGTAAACACTGGCACAAAAACATTAGCTTATTTTGAGCAGAAAGGTAAGAGGTAAGACTGCGCACACAGAAACATTAATGAGAATTGATTTTTGCTTTTAGCTGCTGATAAATTTGATAAAAGGTAATAATAATTTTTACCACACTATTTTTCCACCTTGTATCTCAGATATAACTAATGACCTGTAGATAAAATAACTTATGAAAACTACTATTATCGTATTCGTTCAGT
This sequence comes from Cyprinus carpio, assembly GCF_018340385.1. NCBI lineage: Eukaryota > Metazoa > Chordata > Actinopteri > Cypriniformes > Cyprinidae > Cyprinus > Cyprinus carpio. The sequence continues at coordinate 32,200,607 of NC_056618.1, forward strand.
CAACTTTAGTGCTGCAAACATTAATGACAGCTTTATCTAGTCCACACTGGCACATGATTGTGGTATAAGTGGGTTAATCACAGCTGCTGTGTGTTCAAGTCAAACAGTCACTTCACCTGAATTCTGTTAATAATTTTATATAAGGTTGTTTAAAACCCAAGGGTCAAATAAAAAAACATACAGAGAGTTACAGTGGACAGTGATTTAGAGGAGTCTGAAAGGTAACAGTTACATTGACAAATTGTTACAAATCATATTTTTTTCTGATGTATGTTTCCACTTCTTTTTATCAAATACTACTTAGAAAATTAGTTTGTTTCTGGGGATGGTAAATTACTTGCAATTAATTGTGATTCATGTTTGGATTCGTTTAATGGGTTTCACTCTCTTGAAAACTGTTTCTGCTTCTGCAATAATTATTAGTAGATGCGCTATATATACTTTTATTTAGAAAGTGTCCAATAATTTGTGACCAATATTTTGTGTAGATTAATTTTTCCTACACAAACTGTTTCTCAAGTGTGTTTTTTCATCACTGCTGCTGCGTGAATGACGCATTACCAACACCATCTTCAGTGATGGACTTAAGCAATAATAAATCAAGCAATTTTGAGTAAAAGCACATACTTATAATAAGATATTACTCAAGTAAAAGTAATTCTTTTTCAATTTTTAATTTATAAAAGTACAAAAGTACTCAATTTTTTATGAACTTAAGTAAACAAGTACTGATAGATTTATTTAGCAATTTTATATAGGCTACTTAATTAAATTTTATATTAGCACATATTTTTTTTATAATCCTACTGCTCAAAATACCTGGGAACATTCATATCTGTCTACTCGGCTAGTTAATCCAAACAATATAAAAATGTATACTGTTGTTAAACAATATGAAAACAGACGTCACATAGGGCTAAATGCGTAGCATTTTAATAAAACTGGTGACATTACGGCAGCGGGGAATTTGAACGTGCATGAGTTATTTAGTTAATCTGTGTTATTTTAATGTTTTGTGTTTTTATATATATATATATATTCCAGTTCAACTCCAGTAAATAATCCCAGATAGCATGTAGTAATCGGTCCGAATGTTTTGTGTTTTTATATATATATATATATTCATCGGGCGAAGTTATCCGGGTCGAAAGGGTCTGAAGTCAGCTCACAACATGTGTTTGTGATGCGGCTGTAAAGCACTGACCCGATTCCTGTTCACCGTGAATCGACCAGTCCGCCAGAGTCTCAAGCCACTTCTGAAATGACTTCGCTCGGTTCAGTCATAGATGGTTACATTAATATAGCAATAAATAACATAAAACTGTTTTAAACTTGGCTTAAGACCTTAACAGTATCTTATAATGTTTAACTACCAAAAAAAAAAGTGCTTTATAGAAGACCATTCTCTAATATTTATATCAGTAGCACATCTATATTTATGTAACGCAGCAGGTCATTCTTATATAGCCCACGCTCATGGCTGTAGCCAGGGTTTGAACATTAGTGAGGTCTGGGGTGGGGTTAAGAATTATAATATAATAACTCCACATACAACTCATTATATACACTAACACTTTAAAAGAGACAGATGTAGATGTTTGTGAAAGATGTTTTCTCTGTTTGAGGAATGAGCATTGTTAAATAATATCATATTGCACCATTAGGGGTGTATAATTTTATCAGTTGTTTATTATTCATTCAATAATACATAGCCCTATTACAGTAATACAACTATTTTATGCTGTTAATAATAGTACTACTGTTGTAGTTTTCATTAATAACCATCGCCAGATGATAACTTTGTCTAGTGCTCTTATGAATGTTGTTAGCATGATTTCATGACAATTTAACTACAATACTCAATGAAATAGCACAGACTTCATTGCTGTTTGCAGTTTTTTTTTTATTCTGTAACTACTTGTTCTACAGATCTCTGTGCTAGTGTCATATGCTGTTGTTTTGATAGATAAAGTTTCTGACAGATAATATCATGTTTTTTGTTTTTTGCGTTTGCCTTACACAATGTGATATCCTGTCAATAACATGTTTGTAGACTCTTTTGATTACTGTCAGTTTCTGGCGATCATCGCGAGGTGTATGATAGATATTGCTAAGAAAATAAATAAAAAAACGAAAGTAAATAATAAATAAACCGAAAATAGTTAAAAATTTTTTGTATTTTGTATATTATATAGTTTTAAGTTATTATTAACTGTAAATATCGAAAATAGTTAAAATTCTAAAGTAGAAAAGACAAGTCCAGAGGCGGCTTATAATAAGTGGATCTGGCAACCGCAGGTGTCTCAGCGCCCTCACTCCACAGTTCTCTCTCACTGGATTCACTCTGCCAGCCGCCCGCTTAAACATTCCTACTGGAAGCTGCTCCAAAACCTTAATTATACATACAGGCGACATGCAGACGCTCATATGAGAGCTTTAAACAACAGATTAGTCATTTAGAGAACAAATTTTATGTTTGAACATGAAAAATTTACAGAGGTCCGGTGACCTCATAGCTGTCTACGGACATGCCTACGCTTGCTTGTGTGTATTTTGAACGCGCTTCATTGCGCTCTCAGGTGATTCATTCACCTTCACTCGCGCAGCGTGGGCGGAGTCTCGCACCTGTGCTGGAGTGCTGTCCCTACGGAACGTTTGTGCGGGTTGAATGCAAACAAAACAATGTTTTTTTTCAAGAGGTGTTGTTGTTTTGTGTAATTTTTTTGATAAAATTCTTGTGGTAATCGTTGGTGATTTTTTTTTTTTAGTTTTTGATTGTTGTTTGCCAAGAGATATGGATAAAGGGAACTTCGCCAAGAGTTCACCTCCGCGATGAGAGACTGCAGCTTAAGCACGACTTTGTCTTGAAACGTAAGTTAAAAATAAAAAAAACGATAACGTTATATTTTTCATTTTTGTTCAAAGTCTTCTGTGGGTCTAGAGTTTTTACGCTGCAGAAAACTGACGAGCAACACTACAGTCCTCCGACAAACAGATGAGGAAGAGGAGGATGATGAAGGTCCAGCATTTACAAAGAGAAAGGTTTGTATTTTAAGCTTACACATTCTTATCTTTGTAAATGCAGTTGCAATGAGTAAATAGTTCCCCCACCCATATTTCTTAAAGTATGTGCGAATGAAGATTTAAGTGTGTATAAGGTCGTTGTTTTCAAATAACCTCGACTGAATACATAAGCTAGTTTTAGTTATTTTTATGATGAGAATGTACTGCGGTTGTATCTGCATCAGTATGTCTGAGATCATCTACAATATCTCTGTCCTGGTGCTTTTACAGATGCTAACTGTACATGTACAGATGCTCATCTCTGCCAAAACACATGTGACTACAACACAAACACAGCATCACAGTTCATCACTTTTGTTGCTTCTTCACTCAGGATGTAGAGACACACAGGAGTAACTGATTATTTCTCTTAACATGCTACAAATCTCTTTTAATATTTCTCTGTTTTGTAGTAATCAAGAGAAGTGTCATTTTGTAGTAATGGCAGACGTTACTCAGACACTTGTGAACACAAGACCGTGGACATCATCTTTATTATACTTCTGAATGAACTAGCAGCGGGCATTAGAGATAATGAGAAAGTAAGTTCAAGTAAAATGTCTGCATTGACCATTTCACCATGTTATTTTCTGCAGTAACTGCAGGGAATATTAACTGAAGAGACCTGATCAACAGCCAGTGTTGGGGTAGTTACTCAAAAAATGTAATTAGTTACTAGTTACTTCTGTAAATTGTAATGAGATTACTTTACTAGTTACTGCATTTGAAAAAGTAACTCACCACTTATTACTTTACTTTTACTTTTTAGGGCCCCTATGAAATCTGCTTTATTTTTTCCAAATTCCGCTTTTCCGCTTTTAATTTTTCTGGATTCCATTTTTTCTGTTTTATTTTTTTCCAACTCCTTTTTTTTCTGATTCCCATTTTTTTTTTCCATTTGAATTCTCACTACTTTAATTGTATTAATCAAAAAGCATGTCTAATTAATTTAAAATCCATGAAACTTATACATTTTCACATCGATCCTATTAAAAGTTTGCTTAAAATTACGTTTAGGGCCCTGTGAAATGTTTTATTTTTTCTTCACCATATGTTTTATTGTTACCAAATTCTGTGTTTTAGCATGTCTATTAAATTTTTTCTTAAAATAGCCTTATTTTGATGCATGTAAGTATGTCAATGACTTGCTGAAGTGCACGAAAACCAGCTATGTAAGTATTAGACCTGGAAATAATTTCTCTCTGTCTACTGTATAAAAAGTACATTATATATTATTATGTAAAGTATAATATTATACACTATAATATAATATAGGGCCCTATTGTAACGATCTAAATGCAAAGTGTAAAGCCTGGACGCAGCATAGGTGCACTCGGCAGGGCGATGTCCAAATCCACTTTTTGCTATTTTAAGCTTAACGACGAAAAACGGTTGCACGCCCTGGGGCATGGTCTAAACGGTTGTCCCTATTCTCTTAATGAGTAATGGTTGTTTTTCAAATTGGGCTTAAACGTCCAATAAACCAATCAGAGAGTCTCATCTTCCATTCCCCCCCTTTAAGAGCCAGTTGCTACTCGCAGTGCCATGACTGATTTGCTATTTTACTACACGGCGGAATTTGGCAAGCGCAAAGACAGAACGCCGTCTCCGAGATGAAACGGAGCTGCTCAAGTGTGCGAGCAAATAGATAGCCTAATTCTGATACATGAGATGACTGTCCATTATTGACATGTAGGCATTTTTATATTTAATTAGCCTACAGAAAATTTCCTTATGCATTGCAATCCTTTAATTTTTAATATTTGGCATGTGTGCTGTAGCGTCCCTGTGTTTAATAAGCAGTGTGTAACGCCGCTGTTGCAGGGACCCGGCCTATACTACTCGTAACGCGCTCTTTAAATAACAAAGAAAAAACATTGCGCCAGACTTTAGACCAGGTTTGAGTTGGTCTATGGCGCAGTCTATTTTCAGCTCCTTAAAATAGCAATAGCAAACACACCTCTTTTTTAGACCAGCACGTAACGCGCTCTTTAATGGGCTTAAATGCATTTGCGAATTAAACGAGGTGGCGCTGGACGGGAAAATGCCGGACTGAAACTAGCAAACACTTGCGCTGCGCCTTGAGTCGCATTGCGCCGGGTGTATGATAAGGCCCATAACATTGTATTGTATTATAAGCCATTATATCAAGTTGTCTGTCTGGAACGCAGCATTAGGTTAACGGCCAATAAACTATCGCTTACTGGGCAATTAAGAGCCATTATTTAAGGTGACGCTTCAGCACTTGACAAACGGATAGCGACTTCCTAAGTAGCACTTAAAGCACAGCTACGCGGCGATTGTTTTACGCAGCATTGCTTGAGAAACGCGCCGAAAACAATAACTTAACGATCATAAAATTACTCGTAGAAAACGTTCTTAAGCGCTAAGATCAATCGTTATCGGGAAACCCGGCCCAGAATTTTACACACAGGCAAACACAGCTTGTGTAACGCAGGAAAGCGTGTTCCTATGGTCTAGTAAAGTAGTGTAGTTACCAATATTATTAGTGTAATACGCTTACTTTACTCGCCATACCAACTTCGTTACTCATAGTTGTTGTATAGTTTACTTTTTATCTGTTGTTTTGTAAATCGTTGTCCCAAAGAATGTTTTGGATCTGCTTTGTGTGTATTTTTATGTGTTTTTTTTGAGGGTTTTATTGTTGTTTTTCTGCATAGCGATGACTGGTGAAAAGTGTTTATTAATTTACTTCAATGTATAGTTAACCAGAATTCTGTCTTTTACGTTTCACCAAACCTCTGACTTTTTTTCTGCAGAACTCAAAAGAAGACACTTTGAAGAATGCTGGTAATCAAACATAACAAGTTTGTCAGGTATGGACAGTATGAAGGGGACTAAATGATTTTAATTTTTTGGGTGAACTCTCTTTAATTGGCATGCCACACACTAAATATTAATCATGCTGGGCACAGCCTCTTATTGTGCTGTCATTGCAGTTAGTGCTGTAAATAGTCTGTCTAATAACAGGTACATTGCCACAACATAAATTTACTGTAGTTCACATTGATGCATTACGTTAGACCTTTACTAATAGATACTTGTATATGATTTGCTCTTTACAAGTGCAGAAATGAAAGCTCCCAAACAAAGATATCACTGGATTAAGAAGTGGAAATACGTTACACCACCGCAACCATAAATCCTGAGCGATTTGAAAATGGGCAACAACCAAGAACAAGTACTCATTGTTTCACTCAGATATGATCCGTGGTCATAGTTGTAAATGATTAGATAAATAAAGTTAATTTTAAAACTTTGTCATTTACTAATGTGTTGTTCAAAACACTAAGTTTTGGTGTCTCTTTACAATAAGGGATCATTAGTTAACATTAGTAAACATTGAAATTAACATTAAATAACAATGAGCAATACATTTGTTACAGTATGCATTAATCTTTGATACTGTTAAAAAACAACAACTGTTCTTTGTTTTTTCATGTTAGCTCTGATCCATTAAATAATGTCAACAGGCACAACTTTTGTTCTTAATAATGTGTTAGTAAATGTTGAATTTAACTAGGTTAATATTAACTACAGTTAACTATTTTAGTTTCCAAGCATAAATAAATGCAAGGGTAATTTCGCTTGTTTATATATATATATATATATATATATATATATATATATATATATATATATATATATATATATATATATATATATATATATACATATACACATATACATATACACTCACCTAAAGGATTATTAGGAACACCTGTTCAATTTCTCATTAATGCAATTATCTAATCAACCAATCACATGGCAGTTGCTTCAATGCATTTAGGGGTGTGGTTCTGGTCAAGACAATCTCCTGAACTCCAAACTGAATGTCAGAATGGGAAAGAAAGGTGATTTAAGCAATTTTGAGCGTGGCATGGTTGTTGGTGCCAGACGGCCGGTCTGCAGAGTATTTCACAATCTGCTCAGTTACTGGGATTTTCACGCACAACCATTTCTAGGGTTTACAAAGAATGGTGTGAAAAGGGAAAAACATCCAGTATGAGGCAGTCCTGTGGGCGGAAAATGCCTTGTTGATGCTAGAGGTCAGAGGAGAATGGGCCGACTGATTCAAGCTGATAGAAGAGGAACTTTGACTGAAATAACCACTGCTACAACCGAGGTATGCAGCAAAGCAATTTGTGAAGCCACAACACGCACAACCTTGAGGCGGATGGGCTACAACAGCAGAAGACCCCACCGGGTACCATTCATCACCACTACAAATAGGAAAAAGAGGCTACAATTTGCACAAGCTCACCAAAATTGGACAGTTGAAGACTGGAAAAATGTTGCCTGGTCTGATACCATCATTCAGATGGTAAATTACACACTAATTTTGCCAGCATGAGTCACATTTTAATATTTGTCAAAAATAGCACATATTTAGATTGACGCGCAGCCTTCATTTGAGACTAAGGCATAAAAATAGTGACACAAACATAGTTTATTTGGAATATACAGTCTTTTTAAACCGTCATGCTTTATCCTCCATTAGTTGAAAGGCTTCACTAAAAACAGCACTTGGAGGGAACTAAAAAAAAGATGAATAGTTAGTCAGCTTTATGCAGAGATTTGTCAATGATCAGACTGGCTTTATTTCTACTTTCAGAGTTCACTAAATTATCCTCAGCACAGCACACTATATGTGAAGATGGAGTTAATTTTCCTGAGGACAGAGCGTTATATGTGAAGATGGGTATGGTATTATTTTTTTTTTTTTTAGATAATTTCTTAAATTACGGTTGACTGACAAGTACATATATGTACAAGCTTATGTTCATAACACATGTAGGTAAGATGACCCTCCACACTGACCTTAATTTTCTTGATTATAGACAGCTCAAAATCTCATCTCAGCACATTTAATTAATGGCTACACTAATTTTATCATTTCATCTGAATATAAACATATGCGATATTTAGTCAAAACAGTTTTGAGGTTGATATAATTTTTAGGGCTGGTTCAAATACCATTTTTAGTAATAGATGTAATCAACACAGAATATTCAAAGCTTCGGAGGGAGGGGCTGAACATATTCTTCTCTCTAATAAAGGCAGGAATCTCTGTGTGTCTGTCTTTTTGCATTTTTATTTAGTGGAGAACCGTTCATCCAATCGTCACGCGTGGCGGGTGTGTTGCCGGGGACCCAAGGGAGTGCAGTGTCGCATTTTGGTGCAATATGGACACGCAACAAGTTCAGAATTAATAAACTTTTAATAAACTACAGAACAGCGTGGGCCAGAAGCGGTGCACCTCACGCGGGCAGGGCTTATATGCTCAGAGAACAGACTCTGCACTAGTGACACAAAACACACAGGTCTGGTACGAGCAATGCTTTTAATATAGACAGATTATTATTAGGCTGGGCTACTTTATGTTTTTTTATGGCTGCCATATTTGCAAGTATTTTCTAAGCAAATTAAGTGTACGTTTTTATCATGTGTAAAATTACTGATTAACATGGAGGATAAAAGCAGCTCTTTTTTTACAATATACTGCTTACAGAACTGATTTTTCAATCTTGATGTGCTGTTGTAAGCCAGTTTCAAATCGCACAGTCGTGTCCTCACTCAATTTAAAGTGCTCCCACACAGCTGAGGTCTTTGCATTTTTGTCTTCTCTTCCAGATGAACTGAATCATGACGTTCACTCACGGGTGATTTATAAGCCACTATCAAGCCGAACGGTTCTCTTTGTTTAACCGTTTCATTCCGTGCTGATCCGCACCAGGGGCAGGCTCATGTGGAGATACAACTGTAACCGTACCTGACAGTCCTTAGAACCGTTCAGCCCAATAGTAAACAAACAGCTATATTCAAGAGTGAATAAGAACCGTTTCACAGGTGTTCAAAAAAAATTTATATTAGAATCTCAAAATTGAAAATCGAATGCCAACCCACCGAACGAATAATTAAATATTTTGGTCCAGCCCTAATAATTTTGTGTCACTGGAAAATTGTGTTATATTTAGTTGTATTTTTTTTGTGTTTGTTGATAATTTTGTGTTGCTGGTAATTTCCCTAACAACCTTTGAGGTACAGGTTTATTACCCGATATCTGTGATTACAAGAACCGATTCGGACAGGACTAACATCTCCGTGTTTATTACAGAGGTGTGAGGTCTGTACAAGACAGTAGGTAATTTGCTCTGGAATCATTACAGAGGTTGTGTGAGAAAACACTGGCTTGATTAAAATCATGTCTGTGAAACACAAATGTCTCTAAGCACCCGCTGGAGAACTAGTCCTGTCTGAATAGTTTTTAAATTTGTGGAGTAAAAAATTGGCACAGAATTTAGGTTTAAATGTAATACTAAAATTCAAAAATATCTTTCAGATGATTCTCTTTTACTTTGATTCAGCTTTGTCTGTTACCAGTTATTCAACTAAATTGCTAAAACACAGTGTTAGAATGACTTCGTATTTATAGTTACAAAGTTTTTAAAACTAACAGTTTAAAAACAGAAATATTAATAAGAATGTTATAAGAGGTCATTTACTTGGGGTGCTCTTTTAAAGAATAAATAAGAGGCTATCTTACCCCCTGTGATGCTAGTTTCTTTATTTAGTTGTCATAGCACAGATGTTAAATTATTCTATTTCTTTCCCTCATCACATTGACTGATGCTTCATCATCATCATCCTATACATGCTACATTTCTGTCTAAATATGTTACAATTTACAAGTAAATTCACATTGTTCTTAAGGGTGGCATCATACTACTATAGCATGTTTAAAGCAGATGAGTATATACACATGCATCATTTTTACAATATTTATAGTACATGCTATTTTGTTTTTGAAATTGAATTACTGATGTATACAAGGACAATCATGTGTGAGGGCAGTTCAGCTCTTAGCTTTCTTAATACTACGGAAATCAGATCAATTCTTGAGATTGTGATTCGATTTAAAAAAGATTCACAATTTTGAATCAAATTTCAATTTCTTTTATGATTAGATTTGATTCTAGTTTACTGGTTTGTGCTACTTTTCCTATTTGACTACAGTAGACAGTTAAATAGATCTTGAAGAAAAAATCTCACTGAATTAAATGTAACCTTGAAGCTAGTTTATTTTTCTTATTTTAGTCGACTATTTGAATGACTAACCCAATATTTTAAAACAAATGCCAAAGCTGAAATCAATCATTACATACGACTAGTAGTAATACACACACACACACACACACACACACACACACAAAAGTAAAGCAGCCCTGAGACAAACAGAAAAAATACTTAGTACATAAATAATAATAAAAAACAACTTTAAATAAAAATAAATAAACAGTAGGACAAAAACAATATTTATTAAAAGTATACAAATGAAATAAACTTTGTTTTCTAGGAAGAGGAGTATTGTTTTTGGTTATTTTATATATTATCTTTACATATTGTGATGGAGGTATAGCCTCATTCATTCTCAGTTACCCCCCACCAAACCCAGCACACGCTCTAGGGGTCTGTACAAACTCAATGGAGGCGAGAGAGACACGGGCCCCTGCTGTAACTTTACCAGCTGCTGTCACTGTTGGACAGTGTGACTTCAGGAAAACCAGCAATTTATATCTTATGATCCTTTGACTTAAATGTTGAGTTTGAACAAATAATGCAGAATGACAGTACAGTTCTGTAGCTGTAAAACTGCTGCTTGTGCTCGTTTTGAAATGGCAAGATATGTGCTTGATTTATTTCTTTATTTTTTACAGGTCCCATTAAGAAGAACTGAAACTGTTTGGCTGATATGAGGTTGATCTTCAGAGACAAGTTATTGGTGAGTCTTACTGTGTTTCCATCCTCAGTTATTTCATGTAACTAAATGTTTACACAGGCATTCAAGAGTTATACTGAAGTTGTTTGTTGTACTTATTGGTGCTAAGTTTTAAGAAACTGTTTAGAATGTGTCAACAATAGCATCTTTTGTTTGGAGCTCCTATTCTCAGTATATTCTCTTTACAAACTGCTTTTAAAAATGCACATTTAAAATGTTGAGGTCTGTTTACTTCTTTGTGATCACTTTATACAAATGATAAAATGAGTTTGAGTTCAGTGCCCACAATGACCAAAAACTGGTGTTTAGTGTGTGAGTTCAGTCCCCAACAAGTACTACAACATAAACATGGTTTATGGAATTATCTTAGTGTGTCTCCTTTGTACCAGTAGGATTAAAGGATTATACAAAACAGTGTTTTATGAAATTTGGCAAATGAAGTTTGTACAGTATGAAAACCATTACGCCTATGGAGACTCCCATTAGTGTGTGTGTGTGTGTGTGTGTGTGTGTGAGAGAGAGAGAGAGAGAGAGAGAGAGAGAGAGAGAGAGTGTGTGTGTGTGTGTGTGTGTGTGTGTGTGTGTGTGTTGTGTGTGTGTGTGTGTGTGTGTGTGTGAGTGGAGAGAGAGAGAGACAGAGGCGAGAGTGTGTGTGTGCATGTGTGTGTTTGTGTGTGTGTGTGAGAGAGAGAGAGATAGAGACAGAGAAGCGAGAGGTGTGAGAGGAGTGTGTGTGTGTGTGTTGTGTGTGTGAGAGAGAGAGAGAAGCGAGAGTGTGTGTGTGTGTGTGTGTGTGTGTGTGTGTGTGTGAGAGAGTGTGAGAGACATAGAGCGAGAGAGTGTGTGTGTGTGTGTGTGTGTGAGAGAGTGAAGTGAGAGAGTGAGAGACCGAAAGGCGAGAGGATTGGTAGAATTAAGCTCAGGTGTGAGAGAGAGAGAGAGAGAGAGAGACAGAGAAGCGAGAGTGTGTGTGTGTGTGTGTGTGAGAGAGAGAGAGACAGAGAGAGTGTTTTTGTTTTTTTTTGTGTGTGTGTGTGTGTGTGTGAGAGAGAGAGAGAGAGAGAGACAGGTGTGTGTGTGTGTGTGTGTGTGTGTGTGTGTGTGAGAGAGTGTTTTATATAGTGTGTGTGTGTGTGTGTGTGTGTGTGGAGATAGAGGTGTGTGTGTGTGTGTGTGTGTGTGAGAGAGAGAGAGAGAGAGACAGAGAGCGAGAGAGTGTGTGTGTGTGTGTGTGTGAGAGAGTGTGAGAGAGAGAGAGAGTGTGTGTTTGTGTGTTTGTGTGTGTGTGTGTGTGTGAGAGAGAGAGAGACAGAGAGCGAGAGTGTGTGTGTGTGTGTGTGTGTGTGAGAGAGAGACAGAGAGCGAGAGAAGATGTGTGTGTGTGTGTGTGTGTGTGTGTGTGTGTGTGTGTGTGTGTTTGTGTGTGTGTGTGTGTGTGTGTGTGAGAGGGAGTGTAGAGATAGGGGAGTGTGTGTGTGTGTGGGAGAGAGAGAGAAGAGAGAGTATGTGTGTGTGTGTGTGTGTGTGTGTGTGTGTGGGAGAGAGAGTGTGTGTGTGTGTGTGTGTGTGTGTGTGTGAGAGAGAGTGTGTGTGTGTGTGTGTGTGTGTGTGTGTGTGTGTGTGTGGTAGAGAGAGTGTGTGTGTGTGTGTGTGTGTGTGTGTGTGTGTGAGAGAGTTGCCGTGGTTACGATGGCAGTTGGCAGCAGAAATATCAGCTCCTGATATCAACACCATTTTTTGCCAGATAATTAATTTTTTTATGAACCAAATCGTAATTAGATAATTGGACACTTATTTGTGAACAATAGAGGCAGAAGATTACTAAGGTATGACCTCTTAAAAAGATTGTCATCGACTAAAAACGACATACAAACTCATTGTACAAGTTAACTGTTAGCCAAGCTGAGGTTCCGTGACAGTTACTTCAGTTAAGAACAACATGGGCCTAACTAAGGCAGGGGCATTTTTCAAAAATGGAAGAGGAGTTGGAGATAATATATCCAGCAGAAGTTAAATCTACAAAAGACAAGAAAAAGATGAAAGAGATTATGCTGAGAGAGAACCCAGAGATACTGCTATCTGACTACAGTGGAGCATCTGTATGACCACATCCACATTCATCGAGAGGTCATGAGACTGTTTGCTAAGAGCATCAAGGAGAATCCCCCTCCGAAGACACTCTGTGATCACGAGGAGAGGGTAAGAGCGCTTCAGTCAGACAGCTACGCCGCTGTAGCAGCAGGAAGAGCTAGAACAGACACCAGTTTACCCTTATCCAGATTAAAAACATGCTGAAAATTATATGTGACAACCTATTAGCTTAACTACTTACAGTGTGTCTGGAGTTAAAAATGATCATTATTTCTTAATGACTTTTATTTCACTCATTTCTACTTGTTTACTTTCAAATTTGACAATTGTAAAACTGATTCACTCATGATATTTATATATATATATATATATATCCTATATACTCCCTTTTTTTTTTTTTTTAATTGATGAATTTATATTTTAAAACATGATTTGGTCATGAATTCATACATTATTCTGGTAAATACAATACTTCCCAATGTCATCGTTTAAAATAACTAGTTATAATATTCAAGGGATGTTCTCTTCAGCTTTTGGAGAGAAAAGTACTAATCCTGATTTTGTTAACGCTGTACATAGTTCAGATATAAGTATTTTTACTTGAGACATGGAGTGGATTTCAGACTTCTAAGAGCCTACCCCCTTCAAGAGCTACAGAGAGCTGGCGTATACAGCTAATCAAACAGCCTGATGTTAGAAACTGAAGAAGGGATTAGGTTCGGGATGATTGTTTGTTTTGTTTAAAGTCTGTGTGTGTATGTTCTATGTTTGACCAATGAGGGAGGGAAAAATATTTGTTTGGATATTAAATTAGAGAATTTTTTTTTTGTTTGGGGGAGTGTATCTGTGTGCCAAGATATATCCCCCCATATGAGTCGCCTTATTATAACGAAGACATCTTCTCAAACCTACAATCAGAGATCACCATTTCCAGTCTATAGGTTCAGTTCTATTAATGGGGGATCTGAACGCCAGAACGGGGAAGGAAGTGGACTACATCAGCTCTGATGGGGATAAATATATAAACAGTTCACTTAACCATCAACAAAAAGGTTTTACCAAATCACGGCAGAATTATGACAACGCAATTATTCTAGCAATTCTACAGTGGTCAGAAAAGCCCTCAGAAAAAGATCATTATCAAATAAAAAACACAGAGACCCTGCAAACCAACAAATACGAGCCACATATCAACAAACCCTTAAACTATACAAGTCACTATTAATACAGAAGAAAACTGATCACATAAAAATAAAAATAAACAAAATTGAAGAAGCAATCGATCAAAATTATTTTGGGGATATATGGAATAATTTAGACAAATCCAAAGATGCCAAACACCTTCCCATCTACGACCCAAACATCTGGACTGAACATTTCAGAAAACTCTATTCACTAAACGAACCAACCCTCGCCCAAAAACATCTGACCTCCCAACTAAATAACCTGTAATACACTAGAAAAGACCGGCTAAATAATTTAGACAAACCCATAGAATTAACTGAACTGACAGAGAAGATGAAATCCCTAAAAAATAAGAAATCAAAGTGGCTTTTAGATGGAATTTCTAATGAAATGCTGAAACACAGCAGCCCCAAACTGAGACTTGCTATCCTAACTTTATTCAATCTCTTATTAAAATCTGGACACTTTCCTGAGATCTGGAAGAGCAGTGATAACCCCCAATTTTTTAAACAAGGTGAGAAGTAACAACCCAAATAATTATAGACGCATCACAGTGAGCAGTAACCTCGGAAAACTATTCTGT
>NC_056618.1:32215366-32215482 GCF_018340385.1 Cyprinus carpio
ATCCTGATTTTGTTAACGCTGTACATAGTTCAGATATAATTATTTTACTTGGGACATGGAGTCGTTCAGACTCTAAAACCTACCCCCCTTCAAACTACAGAGAGCTGCGTATACCT
>NC_056618.1:32221795-32229305 GCF_018340385.1 Cyprinus carpio
AAGATGTGACTCATGTAAAAGGGGCACATTTAAAATTATTACAGACTTATGTAGAAAAATGAGAATCATTAAAATTACAGTTCTATATTTCTCTTGAAAAACAAAGGTCTTGTTAATGTTTTCAGTTTTGTTCAAAGTAATTAAATCAACATATTCTCAATAACTGAAGAATATGAAAAGGATGATATTTGCGGTAAAAATAGATAATCACCAAATTTTTAATGAAACATATTTAAAAATATGATATCACTCACAAAATATAAACTCTTTTAATTGAGATGCTGTAAAGTCATATTAAGTTACTATGAGATCTTCAAGCAGTGTAAGAATCTTTCACAATCTTTTCCTTTATAATGAAATATTCCTGTATTTTTGTTTTATAAATCGTTTTTGCAATGTACTCAGTTAATAAAAGTAAATTATTTTAGCAAAGCAGAATATGGTACAAACATTGCTGAAGGGGTTGCTTTTAGAAGCAATACTAACTCAGATATTATGCAAAACATATTACTTTAGTTGAAATATTTGTATCAATATTGTGGCCCTTTATGCCTGTTTCACACTGCAAGCCGCGAGCAGCGCTGCGGAAATGTGAATCACATACCGCCACTCGCAGCTGTACTGGCAGAGTATTCAATACCTGTAGGCGTCGGTGTAAAGCTGGCCACAGCAGCCGCCTCCAAAAATCCCATATTTCTTGTACAAAGCATAAATCTATATAAATTTGTTTTTTTAGAGGTTGGCCAGTCATGCAACTTCTGAATCTTTTGAAATCTTGGTAAACAAATAGTAAAACAACAAACCCAGCTCCTGTTGTTTCCAGCCAGACTCAAACGTGCTGTTTATAGGTCTACTGTTATTTTTAAATACATACTTTACCCAGGCGCTTACCCAGATATGCACTTCATTAACCGCTATAGCTCAGTGTGTGTCTATAATCTCCATGTCCATTATAGAAGCTGTCGATATGCTTTATGTAAAATTTCTTGTGATTAAGCTCCGTTTTTGTAGCTGATCGGGAGAAATGAATTATTCGTTGGCTTTTAACTAATCGTGAGGCTAAGTAAGAATGTCAAAAATGTTTTAAGTTATTATTTATGTAGGCTAGAGCTGAATAAAAAAACAGTAGGCTATGCGCTTTCTAGCCAATCGTAATTTCTAAAGCTTAATATTTTTCTTAGAAGCTGTAAAATATGGTTTATAGATTTTTTTGTGTCTGTGTTCGTCTTGTGTCCTTGTTGTCCGTTTTTGTAACTGAAGACCTGGAGCAACATAATATTCATTCTGTTTTAGCTAATTGTTAAGTGAGAATATTATAAGTCATTATTTGTTCATAGGGCTTCATTTTAAAAATGAAAAGGTGTGTTTCTAACCGAGGTGAACATGCTGAGCGTTAATAATTTTTATTAGGCTGAATGTTGAATATGTCAGTATGTTTCATGTGCATTTATTGTGTCTATAGCTCCGTTTCTGTAACTGTTGAACTGAAAATAAATAAAAGGCGTAAGTTTGTCACATCAATCGTAAATGAACACGTCTGCAATGTTTACAGAATATAATATTTACAGAAGCTGTCAATAATAAATGAATAATGAATTTCTTATGTTTATAGCCTACTCCATTGTAACTTAACATCCTGCGCAAGATGAATTGTTCGTTGTGAGTTTGATAAAATGTTTAAGTTATAACGCTTATGGCAATTAAAAATTAAAATCAAAGTTAAAATGGCTAAATCTTCAATACATATTTTTTATTCTTCATTTTCTGTCATGACATACTCCAATTTGTGTTAAAACACAGGTGGCATTGTTGTTCTGTGCATTTTTAGCACGTTTTGTGTGAAATCGTATTTATTTTGTCCATCAAAAGTGTGCTGTCACTTTAACTGAGCGTGAGCGGCGCAGCAAAAACAGACCTTTTCTTAAAAACCATCATCGCCGCACTCACGCCACACTCCTGCTCGACGCTTCCACGCACTGTTGCTGCCGTGTGGAATGCACTCATTGATTAACATGGACGGCGAAAATACGCCTCAGCCACGCTTTTAGGGGCCGTTACATAGTCAACGCCGAGCTGGCCATGAGCGACGCCAGCCCCTTTCATAGTCTAAACAGTGGACGAAGCTGCCACGGGCGATGCGCGCGCAGTATGCAATACACCGCCAAGCAACAGGGGGTAGTAGAGTCGGGTGATATTAGCAGAGTCGGGTCACGGATATCTAGATCAAAATGGCAACTGAAGAGGAGTGCATGCTGATTTTACATCATGCAAGCAACAAAGGCAGCGAGAGATAGCGGTAGTATGTTCGCCTCTTTAAATCAAAGAAGAGATCAGGATGGGGAGTTTGTGTTCCTGGTGCTTCCCCTATGCGCAAGCCTGGACGAGAGAGAGACGCTTCCAGTACTTTTTTTAGGATGTCGGGCGCCAAAATTTGATGAATTGCTTTCACAAGTCGTCCGCTTTCCCGGACACCTCACCAAAATCACCGCAAATCTGATTGGAGCTTCGCAAAAAGCTTGCAGTGACTTTGCGGTACCTCACAACATGCATCAGCCTGCAGGCACTCTCTGCCAGCTACAAAATGGGCACCAGCACTGTTTCGGGCATTGTAGAGGAGATGTGTTGTGCCATCTGGGATGCCCTTCAGGGGGAGTACATGGCCTTTCCTTCGAGCAGTCAGAGGCAGGACATAGCGGAGGACTTTTGGAGACAGTGGCAGTTTCCCCTATGTGTCGGGGCGATTGACGGGAAGCATGTTCGCATCAGAGCACCACCACAATCAGGCAGCGACTTCTACAATTATAAAGGTTTTTTTTCTATTATCCTTATGGCAGCTGCTGATGCGAACTATAGATTTATTTACGTCGATGTTGGCGCCATTCGGGTGTGAGAGTGATGGAGGTGTGTTGGGCCGCAGTGCGTTTGATCCAGACTGGCAGAGGGCAGTCCCAATCTACCTGCTCCTGCTGTCCTACCCGGGCACCACAACGCCCAGTCCTTTTTTTTTTTCCTGGGGGATGAGGTATTTCCCTTACAGGAGAACCTGATGCTAATCTATCCAGGTGAGAATAAAAATAATTGATAGCAAACCTGCTCAATAAAATAAATAGCCCAGAAGCAATGAAAGAATGCACTGGTCTTAGCTAATTTATAGATTGTTATATATTTATTGTTAATAACATTATTTGTCTTCTCATTAAAGGCAATCGAACCTGCAGGATAGAAGCGTGCATTTACACTTCACCCGACAGGCCAGGGCAAGACGCGTGGTGGAGAATGCCTTCGGTATATTGGTAATTCATTTTCATATGAAGGCTACTGAACTTTAACATGTTTCACACAGAACATGACCTAACAAATGTCAATAACAAATAACGTCAGTAACAGCATGTAGCCTACAATATTGGTAGACAAATTAAGTCGAATTCTTAAAAGGGCTCATACTGTCGCGATGAGCTGTTTGATGTCACGCGATCAAAATTGCACTTTGTTCCTGTGGGAGATTTTTTAGAAATTGCACAGGTAATTACAAAGTGCTGTGTATGTCCCTCTTCGCCTCTCTCCCCTCCCTCCTCCCCCTCCCCTCCCTCCCTCTCCCTGTGGGCATTATCTTCAGTCATGGATAACCGGCAGTTATCTCATGGAGTGTATGCGCATTCATAGCGCTGTTTTTTGTGTTTAGATTGTGTTTATGTTGTTGAGTTTTTGAGTAATTGTGAGTTCTGATTTTGTGAGTTGACTTTGTGTGTGAAATTACAGTAACCCCTGATTCGTCATGGATAACTGACTCACAACTGCAGCCGGATCAGAAGTTTAGCGAAGGGATTCGCATGACCACGCGATTTTTCCTGTCCAACACTACAGTCTATGGTCCAACATTGTTTTTCCTTGATTTTTGTGTGTTCTAACATGGTTGGCTAAAAAATGTTACTGTTTTGTTCGGGTTTAATTCTCCTACAACTCCTGTATTTCAACTCCACACCACGCCCTTTTTTTTAATTGTCCTTGTAAAAAAGGGATCTGTGGTGTCATATAATAATGTGAGGTTTTCAACTTTGAGGAAGAACCTCTCGGTCATCTATTTCTGGCCTCCTAGCATGAATATAGTAATGTGAAATACGATTGCGAGTCTGCACAGGGTGTTTATTTTGAAATGTACAGGATTTTTTGACTTCTATTTTGTATTTGCTAAAGCGTTTGATGCTGCATGCGCCAAAAAAATAGACCAGACGCCTATGTTTTTTTTGTTGAGGGGGGAGGGGAGAATGTGAGATATAAGGTGTTTTTTCTTGCCACCTCATATTTTTCTATATATTTCTATATCCCTGTGTAAGTTGTATTCAACATTGATTTGTCTGAAATCTTGTGTCTTTATCCTGATTGTACTCTAATACTGGTGTGCAGTAATGAGAGAAGCACTTCTAGATTCTAGCAGTCACTGCAGCTGTGATATTAAAGAAAAACACTACAGTGCTGGGTTTATAAAAGGCTCCATCAAAATATTGCAATTAATTCAATGCAAATTTCATTATTTTTATTTATTTATTACATTTATTTTAACCCTCAAGCATCCTTCACACAGCAGCCCTTAATTTGTCCTTCGAAGGTCTCAGCTGTGATCCTTTTTTTTAATGTCACATCACGGTCTTCAATAAAATAAAAACTACCAATTTATGCAACTTTTTTGTTATTTTTTTCAATTTTTATTTATTTATTTAGCTCTAAACGTACCATATGTTATGTAAAATATGCTTAAAAAAACATTTGTGTTGGGTGAGATTAAAGATGCCAAAATATGCTTACAGACAAATCTGACCCGCTATAAGGAAAAGACTAAGTAGGAGACAGAGTAATCATTTATTTTGTGTGTGTGTGTGTGTGTGTGTGTGTGTGTTAGAGAGAGAGAGAGAGAGAGAGAGTGAGTGAGTGTGTGTGTGTGTGTGTGTGCTCATTCAATGTTTGTACATGGGTTTGTGCGTTCGTGTGTCATTTCCTATGGGTGCCCATTTTTTTCCACGAAGGACAAATTGAGTCCATTTTGTGTGTGTGTTCTAGTGGCAAATTTAGGGAAAGTAGCCAGGTCTCGTACCACTCAGATTAAGGAAACTATTAAAAAAAAAAAAAAAAAAAAATACATTTTGCCCATATTTGTCTGGAAGGATGCTTGAGAGTTTAAAGGGTCTGAACTGATGGTGAGAGGGCAGCAAACAAAACCACTTCTACAGAAAACACATCTGAGTTTTTACTTTTTACTCCAAACGAAGATTACAATTAATGTCCAACTGGAGTCTCACTTGATGACAAAATGAGTCCTTACTCCTGGGAAGTTGTGTAAACTGTTAATGTTGTATAGTTTTTTTTTTTTTTCTTTTCAATCATCAGATGATTTGTTGACTTGCCATTTGAGGCTGAGTCTTATTGACCCAAGAAACATTTTGTCTAATAATTTAATTTAATTAAAAAAGGATTATTATACTTATGAATTATTAGATTGAAATTGAATTATTTTAATTTATTCCAACAAACCTGAATGCAACTTTTAAGTGATTGATGATGATCCCAATCCAATATTTGTAAAATCAGAGTCACAACCCTGTTCCTGAAGACACCTCAACTTTGCACAGTTTGATGAATCTCTCTTATCAAACACACTTGGATCTCAAACTCCCATCAGATCACAGTAGTATTTCGATCTTCCGGTGATGTTAGCTGAGTGTGTCAAATAAGAAAGACCTCAAAATATACAGAAACAGTGTAGAGAAACACAGGCCTATTGTATAAAACTAAAGATCAATAAAACAGAGACACTGTAAAATACCTACTTAATCTTTCTAGATGCTTTTGATCACTGGCAGCAGCCTCAGAAGACATTCTTCTGATCGATCATATTTACTCAGATTAAACTCATCCAGCTCTTCTTCTGAGTTCAACAGCACAAACACCAGAGCTGACCACTGAGCAGCAGACAGAGAGACTCCAGAGAGACGACGGTTACCTGTTCTGCTCAGGTATGTTTGTACTTCCTGCTCTAGTGAACGATCATTCAGTTTCATTCAGACAGTGGAACAGATTGATGGATTTCTCTGGAGAGGGATTCTCCCGATCTTCTGTTTGATGTATGCAGCTGTTTCCCTGATTGATATCAGAGCTGCTTACTGTCTTTCTCAGGAGGCCCTTGTAAGAGAGTCTGATTAGACTCTAGTGAGAGACCGAGAAGGAACCGGCGAAAAGATCCCAGCGCCTCACTTCACTCTGTAAGGCCTTGTCCACTTTCTCTTCAGTAAACTGCTCATTGGTGACCTGAACACATTCTTCAGTCCTGTGGTTTTGTTCAGAAAAGGACAGCAGCTTGAATAAAGCAGCAAGAAACTCCTGAATGAATACTCAGATGAACAAAGCTGAACACCTTCCCCAGCTGCAGTCCAAACCCTCTCTGAAGATCTGGGCACAAACTCCTGAGTACACGGACACTTCTCTCTGACATCAATGCCGCCTCTCTTTCAGGTCCTTCTATAGAAGATCAGGTTCCTTTTTCCAGCTGTTCAAAAGCCAGTTTTCCTAGAGACAGAATAGTGTTTTCTAGTCTGACTGATCAGGATTGATTTCTATATTTCCCATCATACCTTCTGTGCCTTCAGGGGCCTGGTCTGAAAGACTCAGGAAGTGTGAACATCTGTGTGAGAGTCTTGGGGGATCTCTGCACTCTCAGTTTTACCCATCATCCCTTCCAGAATAGCGGCTGAAATCCAGCAGAAGACTGGGATGTGACACATGATGAACAGACTTCTTGATGATCGGATGTGTGACGATTCTATCAGCCAGACGCGGATCATTTATCTCTCTTCCTCCTGAAATATTCCTCCTTCTGAGGGTCGTTGAATCCTCGTACCCTGTAGGAGCTGGTGGACACACTCAGGAGGGATCTGACTGGCTGCTGCTGGTCGAGAGGTGATCCAGAGGAGAGCAGAAGGAAGTAGGTTCCCTGATGAGGTTGGTCAGCAGCATGACCACTGAAGCTGATTCCCTGTCAAGCATCAGACAAGTCTGATTGTTTTGGAAATCTAGGACGCAGTCTACACTCATCCAGACCATCAAATATGAACATGACTTCTGTAGTTCTCATAATCTGCTGACTTTAATTCTTGGTTTCTGTGTGAAGGTGGTTTAGAAGATCCACAAGATTGAGATAGCCAAATAAGTTCAGCTCCCTGAAAGGAAGTGGAAATATGAAATGAACGCCCTGATTGGCTTTCTTCCTTCAGACCAGTCCAGAATGAAACTTCCCTGCACAGAGACTGTTTTTCCAATTCCAGCGACTTTTAGTCAGCACAGTTCTGATGGGCTATCTTTGTCCAGGTGAGGGTTTAAATATGCCATTGCAGTTGGGATTGGTGTCTCCTGTGTCTCTGGTCTCCTGGACACTGTCTCAATCTGTCTCACCATGTTCATTATTGACCTCTCCACTGCCTCTCCCCTGTGATGTAGAGCTCTGTGTAGATCTCATTCAGAC